>NW_013666973.1:242298-262894 GCF_000517525.1 Limulus polyphemus
ATTCAAGAATGTTAATATGGAGAAAAGACTCCTCAACCAACCAGAGACCGGAAATCTCTCAAGTGTCAAAATAAGCACCCCAACCCACTAAAGATGCATCCATGAACAGATATAAATCTGATTTTGGTGTAGGAAGCAGAACTCCCATAGTGGTCTGGTCCCTGTCTAGTCACCAAGTGGAAGGAAGAGTAAGAGGGTGACCCAAGGGATCCATTGATTGAGGAGGTTCCACTGACAGTAATGCATATGAGCTCGACCAATGGGAATAAGAGCTTCCAAGGAAACCCACATCCCCAAAACAGATAGTACATCTCGATCTGTGAGAGTATGTGAGGTGAGGGCCTTGTGAACTGCTTGCTCCATATCCCAAAGATGAATAGAAGAAGGATGGGCCTGACTGAGGATGGAATTAAAGAAAGCCCACAAATGAACTGAGTGGGGGTAAGAAGAAGAAATGAGCAGAAGCCACTCCTCCATGTAATGAGTTTGAACAACCACTGAGTGAAGATTTTGGGCAAAAGTTCTTACCACCCAGCAAAACACATAAGGGGCTGAGGTTAGTCTAAATGATAGGGTCCTAAACTGGACACTAGACTTCTAGCTATAAATAAATATTGATGATTTAGGTATTGTGGAGACGAACCCTGAATTGTGTGAGTGAGGTAAAACCATATCAGAAACATCTATTAACTCTGTCTCGTTCTAAATAAGGAAATGAGCAAGTGAACCATGGCCCTGGGAGATAATGTGAGGAATTGTCCTTCAGCTGGGAGGTCCAGGTTGATACCCCCCCCCCCACACGCACACACAAAATTTGAAACTACAGTGTGCAAAATTAAGCATTTTGTTAAAGTTAAAGAGATAACTCCAAGAAATATCTCAACATTTATCAAGAAATCAGGAATGAGGGTGAAATATTGGGAGATTCCGACGAAATCAGAAAAGTTGGCAGGTACAATAAAATACTAATCAACTAAACATTTCTGATAAGAAAGACACAGAATCCATCAATTAAGTCTCCATAATAATTATTTAACCAGTTTTTATTCTTAACCACCTTTCTGCATAGCTTTCAACATAACTTGAACTATTGCAATTCACAAATAATGACACTGTGATATCATTAGTCTGTTGAAATTGGGCAACTTTTAAGTTGCTTGAATTTATACTTTGTTACTTTATTTAATATATATATATTATTTTTTATAATTTTACTTAAAACTTTAACTATTTAATTCAAATGCCAAGAACTTCATTTAACTCACCTTTAGACCTGGATTGGCAATTAACTTTGTTTTATCATTAAGGTAAGCCACATAACCCTGCACTTTGTTCTTTGTTTCGTTACTAGACAGATATTCAAAAGGAGACAGAAAACTAGATGCAGACAGAAAGAGTGTACTTGATTCTAAACAAAGAAAAAAAACAAATATTTGTCATCATATTTTTACCTAAGTTAAGCTAACCTACATAATACAGACTCTAAACAAATTGTTTTTTAGAATAATGATAAGTTTATTGCAGATTTCACTATGGCATAATCAGTATGGTCTTTAAAGTTCAAGATGAAAGGCTTACTGTTTAGTGTGGTAAAAAACAATTAACATGAATTACAACTACACATTCTCAAAATATTTTAACTGTTTTCAAAGAGATACTTTTACCTAAGATCTCCTAGTAGCAAAAATATACAAATACTGTTACATCTGAAACTTTGATTACACAGGTTTGCGATGGTTTTATTGTAATGAAATGTTTATAAATTCTACTGTAATTCCTGTATGCTGAATCTGAAAGTGATATTCATTTTTCTCCATCGCATACAGATTTTTCACAAAACGTCATAATGCAACACATAAAAGAACAACCGCAACACATAGTTTTGAAACTAAAAGATGTAGATTTCACAAAAAAATTAGGATGAATGAGGATGTATATTTGTTTGACATCAATGTTTTTCCCTTTTTTTCAATTTGTTTTTCTTTTTGTTAACAAACATAATAATAACACGTTATTTGTGGTAAACAAAATAATAATTTGATCTAAGTAAGTTTTTTTTTTCCTGATTTGTAAAAAATCCTTACATGATAGAAAAAATAAACATTATTTTCAAAATCTGCATAGCCGAATTATGTAAAAATCCATTATTAAAACCAAAGCAACTTTTATAAAGTTTAAATTCGCAGTCCTGTGTTATCAGTGATACTCGTTTGATCACTTACTTTTAGAAATAGCTCCAAACAGAGAAAAAGAAAATATACTTGAAGATAGTAATAGTTTCGCAAAGTTTGGTTGAGAAAACAATGAATAACTTTAACAGATGAAGCACTGAACAAATATATTTTAACTAAAAAAATATGAACCAATACGTTTACAATGGTAAGTATCGAGTAACTACCATAACAATAGTAAATCAACAACACTAGATGCTAAGAAAAAAAATTACAAGTTCGAAAAAAATAACAACTAAACCAAAAGTCTTTATTTTACACTGAATATCTGTATTTGCAAAATGAAAACAGAGAAAACACACATAAACTACAATGGCCATTTATATTTCAAAAAATATTAAAAGCAGTTTTTTTATTCTATTTGTGAAAAAGATGTGTACCAAGTGTTGAGAGCTGTTTCATGTGTCGACACATGTGCGGGGCTGCTATAAGGTCAAGCCTGTGGTAAATAAAAGCAGGTTCAGTTGGAGCTAGGCTTTTCTTCAATCTCTGGAACATTTTCATGGTCTCAACCAACACTAAACACACAATGTATGGTGCTCCAGGAACCTGCAAATGAAAACTCCGTCATAATATGTTTGAAAAGAATTGGTAAAAAAAAATCTAGATGATGGTAAAGTAGAAGCTGACATGGAGTTTTGAAATTAATAATAAATAATTGTTATTAACATACAATAATAACAATAATCATAGCAACACTGAAATTAATATTTTTTTCAAATTTAACATTCAACATTTCTACCATTAAAACTTTTATAAATCTTACGAATGGTGAGATTGAACATCATATTATAATGCCCCCTTGGCTGAAACAGTGATCAGGTTCAGTGGTGGGATTCAAACATACAACCCGCACACTCTGAGTCGAGCACCCTTACAACCAAGCCAGCACATTGATACATATTGGGTATTTTTTAGTACTCTATTAACACATCAAATAAATAAGTTACTTTAAAAACCTACCTTCTTCCAGTTGTATAGTATTTGGTATATTTTTCCATCGGTGTCAAAACACCTTACATCTGCATTATTCAAAGCAAAGTTTGCTGTTTTGGGTGGCTTACATGGCACTTTTGTTGTTAGAATATTTTCCCCACTATCATTTCTAGAAAATAACATTGCAGGCTGTTTACTATTTACAAAATAAAATAAAATCTCTCACAATTCCTAACTGTTCTAACCTTTTCTGCTTAGCTTTGAAACCTATTGTTTAATATTGCTAGTAGCTTTTTAACAAAGTTTTAAGAGATCAAAACACTTACAAACACACACAATGTTGGAAAACAGAGTTTTATAGATACTCCATAACTTGGTTATCAACAACTTACACACATACACATAAATTGTGAAAGATCATACTTTTTCACAAACTGTATCTATATAATACTACGATTATAACAAAGCTAAAAAATAAAAAGCAAAACCTCAAAATGTCTCTCCTAATTCGTTGAAAACCTGGTTGATTTTCCAAATGTTGTATATCAGTATGCAAAGGCTGTTCCTCCATAAACATTGGCCTAGGGAAAGACGGATGCATCAAGGTCATACCTGAGATAGAATGACAAAGGATTACCTTTAAGACATGTAGCTAGTTTTTATTTATAAGTATACATTTAATCTACTGCTAGTAATGTCCACAGTATCCAGGTGTGTACAGATTTAATCAATTATGAAACAAGTGTATAACAAATCTTTTTCCTTTAAATGAAATCTAGCACACATAGTGTGCAAGAGATTTGCACTTTGGGAATTATTTTACTTTAAATATTACTTTCATACACAGGAGAAGGTTCTGCAATGATAAAAAGGTGAATTTATACATGTGGTAATACAATACACATTATTTATCATTCACACTACATATCTGTGGTTACAATTTTAACTTTGTTATTTTCAATGGGAGGTGATAACTTATCCAATAAAATTGGATCATCAAACAATAATAAACATGGTGATCCACGACTTTCACCTGAAGGCTACTTCCAGTAAGATTTGATGTCTTTCAGTACAAGTAATTCTTAAAGCAAAATAACAACTTATTATATTAAAGAATATTGCGAGAATATTTGAAACCTTACACACATTTAGAGATGATGAAAATAATCGTTTTTATACTCTAAAATGAAATAAAATAAACCAAAAACATCTTACTTCAAATGTAAACTAGAGAGAAAAGTGCTCCTGCATGCATTCATTTTAATTAGCAGTAAAAATTATCTTCATGAATTATAAAGAGTTTTGCATATATAAAGTGAAAATCTTTACTTACCTGATTCATCTACAAAAAATGCATAACTCTTCTCAGAGTGCCTAAAGTAGGTCACGTCTTCAGCTAAGTCATCTAAAGTGATGTCAATTCCTATAACTCCCAACAACCTATTTTCATAATACACTGGCTGGCTGATGCTAATAACTACTCCTTATAAAACCAAAAGTATAAAATCAGTATCACATAATAATAACATAAGCACAAAATCTAGAGATTTAGCACAGTAGAAATTTAAGCCTAAGATACTGTTTCAAAATTACCACCATGTACAAATAACTTCAAAGAAAATAGCTAGCATCAAATTTCAGTGCACACTAATGTATTGTTACGACAGCGGAAGTCACGTGATGCTAGTAACACGTCACAAGCTTCTAGAAAAATCACGTCCTTTCTTGAAGCCGAGTGTTTACTAGATGTACGGTATTCTTGTATATAAGACCGCCAAGAAGTAATGGCAACAATGGAGTTGAATTGCAGACAGAGATAGAGACAGATAGTTGGGTCAAGCGCATGAGTCGTTTGTTGTGAATTATAGCATTTGTTTAAGTTATAGTGTGACCATGGAAATTAAGTGTATTGCAAAGTTCTATTGAGAAAGAATAAACTAGTTTTATTTAAGAAAGGACTCGTGTCGCTAGTTTCATCGGAAAGAAATTAAACGGAAATTAACTAACCACCAGAGACGTAACAGTATATTTTATAAGTATAAACTATGATATTTTTTTCGATGGCAACACTTTAACCACAAAATATAAAAGATAACTCCCAATATAAAGAAACATGATTACCTTTGCTGACAGGATCCCACCAAGGTAGGGAAAAATGTTTGTCAGAATGGACTGGTGACGAAACAACAGAATAAAAATCTCCAACCAGAAAACAGAGATTGTCTGTGGAGTTGACAGCAACCATCATTCCTTGCTATATAAAACAGGGTTAAATTTTTTATACCAGTAATTTTAATTACAATATAGGAACAAATTTGACAAAACTGAATTTCAAAGATGATATGCAAACCTGAGAATTAATAAGCAAAAAACCTAAAATCACTATTAAGCTGTCCAAAAAGAAATGTGAATTTTACATGTAAATTAGAATAATTCAAAATGCTCAAAAAATACCATAATATCATTTGTAGCAGTTACAGAACAATCAGTCAGAAGTCTTGATACTAAAGAGACTAGTTTTAACACATTCATGTGTACTTTTCTGTCAGGAACACTGGTCAACAATGTCTAATGACCTCAGAAATTCAAGAAGTTGTTAAGCCTAAAGTGACCTTGTGAGGTGTAGAAATTTGCCAGGCTTTTGATCAAGCAACTTTCAATGATTCTTTTGACAGAATAATTTTTCTTTAAAAAATATGATAATCAGATACAAGAAAATTTACAATCAACTCACCTTAATGTCAGAAGGATCTGGAGGAAGGACATTGTATTTACTGAAATTCTGTTTAGCAATATCTTGGAGAAAAGTTTTTTCATACATAATAGGCTTTCCATCTAAATTTAAACAAAATAACAAGCCTTAGAACCATTTATGATTAGAACTTCCAAAATACAAACGTAGCTAATAACTAGATAAAAAAACACACACACTAGGAATGGTGGCAGATTTTCAGTCGCAAGTAGTATCTTTATATATTTGTATGTATATACAAAAGTGAAAATTAAGATCAAAGCAAATGTTTCTGCCTCATATAATTTTAAAGCAACTTATCACACCCAGCTACTATTAATTTTTCACTATCTACTTGAACAGCTTTGTTTACATAAATAAAAGCTGAAAAGAAAAAGTTAAGTTAAAAAAGAAGAAATGAAATATTATCATTTAAAACCTGATTTTGTTTATATTTCAAACATCATTTCTAATGAATAATGCCACCATGTGGTTGTCATTGGAAAGAATCTGAAAAAAAAAGACATATTTGGTATAACTTATTTTACAAAAGGATAAGCCACAACAGAACAAAATAGCTACTTACCATCAATAACAGCATAAGTGTTGATAACAACTCTATTACCAATTTTATGATTCTCATTGGCAATTGTTTCCAGAACTGGACGGGCTTCAGCCAATGACGTCAACAGTCCTCTACTAATATAAATGATCAGTGCTTCTGAATCTGAAAAAACAAAATTATATACTAAATTATTTATGTCTGTAGGAAGTTTACAAATGCCAGTTCCAACTCAGAAAAGGAATTAATGTCAATTTTCAGCAAATATTCCTGCCACATCATGATACCAAATTCTACTCTGCGATATGCTACAGCAAAACTATCGTCTTGTTTGCAAGAGATGCTATCACAAAAGCAACTTAGTAACCTTAATGAAAGATAACTACATTACAGTAAATGTTAAATACGAGCAGTGTTCCCTCTGAGCTGCACAACATCCAATCAAGTGCCGCGCACTTCATTATTCCAGCGGTACACACTGAGAGTCTCAACACGTTGATAGCCTTAATGACCATGGCAGTCAATAGGCCTAAAGCCTATATAACCAACTGGTAGCATTGCAAAGCAGCCTAATGATCCAATACAGTCAATGGTCTGGAAATACCCCCCCCCCCCAAAAAAAACCTCGTAGCACATAATCGCACACTGCCTTGATACTGGTTCACATGAAGAAAACTCATTCTGCAGATTGAGTGAAAACATTTGAGGGAACATTGAATAGGAGGTATGACCAGAATCAAAATCCCTCATTCATAATTAGGATGTTCAGGCTAATAATTAAAATGAACTTCTTTCACATTTGACATAAGTTGATCTATTTTTACATACAGACATGTGGTAAAACAGAACTCTCAACTAACTACTGTGAATGGAAGTTTCTACTGGTTAACTGATAAAGATTATAATTTTTCACACACATTATTCATAAAATATTATAAAATAATTTGAAGTTATGGATTGTAGAGCTCTAAACAAGTAAATTAATCCTTTCTTAAAATGTTTGATCAACAGAGAGATAAAACATAGATAAAAAAGGAGAAATTAATGCACAAGCAGTATTACATCGGTTAGTACAACATGTGAAATGCTACATCATTGGTTTATTACAATAAGTAATGAATAATTATTTTACAAATAATACAAAAAATGCTTCAAACATTTATATATTTATAATCCTTTCACCATTAAAACTGCATTGTGCAAGTTTCACATGTTTGACAATGTCCAGTTAGTTACACGACCAAGAAAACATGTTACTTGGACAAGAGAAAGCTTGCCCTTGTATTGAATTAAATAAATTAATTACGTGTGAGAAATCAAAGAAACCTTTACCATTCTTCTCTGTTCCAATAGGAGGAAGTGAGTTCCTAAGTAGTTGGAAGGCTTTGACAAATCCCACAAGATGGTTGGTGGAGTCTAAAAACAGCAAAAACAACATCCTTATTATATTTGCATTTACTTCCACACTATGTTTCTTAAAGTACAGTTTATTTTAGAACAAAGCCACATTTGGCTAACTGCTGTGTCTGTAGACTTACTACTGTCCCATCGGGGGACCTTAAAGGACGAATAATACTAAGGCTTTAATTTTTCATGTGAGTACTCTTTTTATGCAGCTGTATGGATCAATTTACATCACATATAATTTAGAGACAACACAGGACCTCCTGATCCATTTAAGCCATCTCATTCACTAATCTAAACTCTAAAATAAAATATCAAAACTAGCCCTACTATTCAACTGTTTGCTAACCCTTAAAGTAACTGTATAGACCACATCTAAAGGCAACTCATCCCAAAGGTCAACATATCTGTTTTAGAAAATTAAAGCTGTCTTAGCTGAAGGTAACTGCTACCCTGCCAAAATTTACAATTGTGTCCCCTAATCCTTCCATTCTCACTATTACATAGAAAACGTTTGAACAAGCAACATGGAGTATGTGGTATGGCTGAAAAGTTCCATATAAGCAATGAAACAGTTCAAACGACTAATTCACAAAAATCTAAAGACAAATAGTAATGACAAGTGGCCAAGTTTAGACAAAAAAAACAAAAAACAAATGTAATATTAGTTTTTCAAATCACAATTTTTATCCTATTCAATTTAACATAGGCCTACCATTATTAGAATACACTCCAAAATATGTTTATTCTTGTATTAGATTGGTTAGTGTCCTACCAACCTGCATAAAACTTTTAATATGCATTTAGGTATTTATTCTGTAAAAGTGACAGAAAAGTAAAGAATGTTTTTATAGATTGTTTTCCTTCTAAGTATACGCAGAATAAGAAAATATATTACAGACATTTTATTACATTTTCTCAAACAAGTACTCCTACTACCATTACATACAACTTCCTGCACAATTCTATTTAAAGAGGAAAATTTAATTTCAGAAAATATTATAGCAAAAATTTCTTTTGAATACTTAAAAACAAACTCGAAAAATTAATGAGCATTTACTACATAAAAAAGCTTAAGATTAAAAATAAAAGTAACTAATGACAGCCAAACATAAGTAATTTTAAGGAGAAGGCAGGTATCTCAAAAAGTTTTATGAATGATGATGCAAACCTTTTGTTTTTTGTAATCCATCAATAAACCTACTAAAATGAAACTTTGTCTCGTACGTAGCATATGCCATCTGGTGGGATAAACAACTATCACTTTGAGGGTGTTGTGGTTCTCCAGAAAGTCCAATTAAACCAACCTAAGATAAAGATTTTCAATCACTATGAGCATGTATGTATATATATATATAATTGATAAGCATTTATCAGTCAGATGAGACGAGTAAAATAATTGAAACGTACTAACAGCTTGTCAAAACATTAATAAATTACTCAGTATACTTAGTATACAGTCTTATTACTTCCAGAACAAATTGTGAGTGAACTGATTTTTGCTTGAAAAGTAACTGATAAATAATTAAAAAAGACAAAATGTAAATAATTTAAAATGGCACTTGTGCATCATGTGTATATAATTAAAAGGAGTACAACTCTAAAATAATTACACAATAACTTATTAGAAACAGAGACCATCTTACATGTTTCAGTCTTCTTACACCACCATCTTCCCAAAGATAAGACAAAATGTTCTTGTTTTTTACACATTAAAATCCAATTTTACGAAAAATCTAAATTTCAAAGTACCAAACTATCCACCACATCAGTATGATTTTGAATTTCTACATATTATCATAACAATTTCATAATCACAGACAAGCATTTCAAAACATTAATAAGTTATTCAAATTAACTACGATTTATACCATTCACACTATACCTTACCTTGTCTTTGTGAGATAGAGTGAAAAGTATGTGTTTTCCAACAGCTTTGGCCGTTGCTAACTGGTTAGAACTGAGGGAATTTCCATGATCTATGATAATCATCACGTGTTTGCTACGAGGCTGTATTGTTGCTAAATACACATCCCTAGAACAGAACAATCACAACTATAACAAGTCATTGTTCTTACCAGTTCCAGTGTTTGACTACTTAAAACACACAATAAAATTCCTCAGGGTATGTTAAAACCTTTTGTCAAAGAAAAACTTATTCTTTTAAATTAGGGCAGATTCCTTTCCACCTCTTTTAGAAAATTAAATTACTCTGGTATAATGTTCTGTGTGTGTGTTACAGTATAAGTTTTAATACGTATTCCTATATCACTACTTTCCTACATGTATGTACCAGGACTTGAACCCCCATTCACACTGGTATTTTGAGACAAATGTTTATCAATTGAGCTAAGAGGACTCCAGTTTCCAAGAAGAAAACTCTCTACTTAGTTCATGATGACATGCAATAAAATTGGATGGTCAGGGACTAATTACTGTACCCGACCAAGTTGGAACATTCCATTTCTGTTAGCAATGTTCATGAAAGTAAAATTTTACACTTTACAAGTACTATAGTTCTTGTTCAGTTTTGCAAAAACTTGTATAAATTTTTATCAGTATATCAAATCTTTGATTATATCTATTACAACACCTACCTGTGCCTGCTGTCTTTTCCTAGACCACTGAAACTTGTGTGATCCTGTATATGTGCGGGGTACTCGCTGTGAATCCCAGCTGCCGATATAAAATACTGCCATTTCATATGTGGATGCCTAATCAGATTTTCTCGAAAGACTGAAAAGAAAAAACACAATTTATACTAAAGTTTTCATTTAAAAGTGCTAAAAATTTCTTTAAAACTTCAGCTTTTTTATCAACAGAAATACTTATGTATTTAGTCTTAACTGGCCTAAGCAGCAAATCAGTCTGAAATCTCAGTCAAACTATTTATAATTATGCAAATTGTGTCTCAATGCAACAGTTTAACTCTTTCAATATGGTCAATTTTGAATGCGAGTCAACAAATGAGATGAAATGCCTTTCACCTGTGACCTATCTCGAATAGGTTAAGGCAGTAATTATGTTTATAATTCTAGAGTATTGGTATTATTAATAGTAAAACAGAGAGAAGATGGGTTAACAGGTGCATACACAAAAATATGTATATCTTATCACTTCTTAAGTTCAACAAGACTAAAAATACTTAAAACATACCCTCAGTTAGATTGATTCCTGGGCTAAATAACTCGTCGGGCACGTTGGGTGAGGCAAGTTCACATGAAGATTCTAATGAAACTGCTGTTCCAAAATGGTCATTGAAACTATAAAAGATAACAACAAAACAACAGCTAATATATAAGTCCAGTAGTCACAGAACTACACTCCACAACTGTTAACACAATATAAATAATCTGACCATGAACTATGATTAATTTAATTATTAAGTTGAGCAGATGAAATACTCCACTTCTATACATTAACTGATAAAATGTAACTATATCAAATCACTGAGGAATCCTACAATTCAATTAAATTTGCCCCCAAATTCTTCATTTAGTTATGTAGCATCTTACATAATAATATTACAGATTTCCAATCAGGTAAAAAAATAGGGTTACAAATAAATGAACCTATTCAAAAATATAGGGATAATACAGGATAATTGTCTAAAAAATAGGCCAGGTAAAGGGCACATCATCTAGAAAAGGCAATAAACAGAAAATAATAATGTTTGAGTATCGGTACCTTACTCAGTTGAGTTTTCAAATGGTAACTCTTTTTCCTATTCTCATAGGAACAGTTTAAAAGTGCTAGCAGAACAATGACAGACGTGTATAGAGTTGAATAACCTATGATCTTAGTCAACTCTGAACACATTGCAAAGGACACAAATGATGCAAGGGATGAAAGGAAATAATCAATTAATTGAAATATAGAAATTACGTTTGTTTGTTGTTGAAAATTTGGGCATTTATGCTCGCTCATGGTGGGTATTGAACCCTGATTTGTAGTGCTATATGTTAATTCATTAATTTATTTTTTTTCCTTTTCAGCCATCTCATGACAACAATCAATTAGTTTAATGTAATCAATAAATGAGCCCAACAATTAACTGATAACAAAATTCCATTAACTGCCCAGCTTTAACCAATAATGTCCCCCTTGTCCAACCAAGAGTCTTGAAATACAGACTTCCTATGATGTAGCATGTAATTCACTGGTGATAAACTGTATCTACCCAAACATATACAGGATTTATAAAATACATGTCTATGAATCTAACTTACACTTGAAATGATATTAAACTTGTCCTAATTGAAAAAAGCCTTCAATTTTAATAAAGGCTAGCTAGTTTAATTTCAGACTCCCTAGTAACATTTAATAAAGGCTAGCTAGTTTAATTTCAGACTCCCTAGTAACATTTAATTGATATAATCTATTCTTACCCTTAATAAATAATAGAAATAGTAATGAAATGTATAATAGTATAATACAAGTACACATGCTAAAGACATACAGGTATTATGCATTACAACAGTCATGACTCCTCACCAGGTGATCAATCAAACGAGCACACAAAAGTGTCCCTCACTGACAATGTTATGGAAAGTGCAAATTGTATAATAAACAGTTAAAACAAACAAAAAGATATTGATATTTTTTATTTCATTATTTGAGACTTCTATTATTTTGTGACATTGTGGGGATATAGTTTGAAGTATTGTTAGTTAACTTTTTGGACAGTGTCAAATTCATAATTGAGGCCTTGAAGTGATTTTCAAAACTGTTCCAGTTATAAATTTTTTTTTTTTACCAGACTTGTTTCAAATTGAAACCATGGATTTAAGTAGTTTCTTACTCAAACTGAATCTAACTTTAATCTTTCACACACACATTAGACTTAAATCAACACGAGTTTACTCTTTCGTTAAGAATTTACCTTAGTCTTAAGTGACTACATTCACCTTTCATTTAGGTCTCAAATAAACTGTTATCCTGTGATAAGCCAATACGTTTTCTTCACTTCTGCCAGCATTTACAGACTTCATACCCATCACTTTGAAATGTAAGCTTAAATACATTTAATGTTCTAACAAAGATAACAAGCCTACAAAAAAAAACACATTTTGTTCTAAAAAGTAACTATTACTCAGTGTGAAATTTACTATCATAAGTAGTATTTCCATATGAATAAGTATCCAAACTATAGTATTATTATTATGATTAAAAATATCTGGTAAGAATATAGGAGAAAGTTATCGATAACAGGGAAAATTAGCTACTTCAGGCCAAAATATAGGGATTACAGGCCAATATCATGCTGAGAGAAGGCCTGTAATATGCCACAAAGATTTATCCAGCTTTAAACATGAGTGTTTCCAATCAATTCTTGATATTCCAAACATTAAAAACGTAAACAATGGCTCTAAGAGAATTATGATTATAAAGTTAGACTATTTAAAAATTATTAATACAATACTAAATTTCTTAAATTATTAATACAATACTAAATTTCTTAAATTATTAATACAATACTAAATTTCTTAAATTATTAATACAATACCAAGTTTCATATTTGATAGAGCCAGTTATGTAATTTTTACCTCTTCTTTGCGTACTGAAGTCAGGAACGTGTGATGTATAAACGAATGTTCAATTTGTTTGTTTGTTGGCTATCTGTGCTATCATCCCCAATTTAGCAGTGTAAGACTAAAGGGAAGGCAACTAATCATCACCACCCACCACCAACTTGAGGGCTACTATTTTATCAATGAATAGTGGGATTGACCGTCACATTATAATGTCCCCACGGCTGAAAAGATGAGCATGTTTGGTGGGACGGGTTATCGAACCAGCGACCCACAGATTGCGAGTCGAGAGCCCAAACCACTTAGTCATGCCAGGCCTACGAATGTTCAAACCACTAAACATTAGTCTAATTTAAATGACACAGGACAGGAATAGTTTTTACTGACTTGTAGCAATGAACTTTGTGGGATTCCACCCCCAACCTTACACCAATTTATGGCTATTCTTTATCATACATGACCCATCTGCTATTTTCTATTAATTGAAAGAAAAAAATTATAACTATCTCATCAAAATTATTTTTTTTATGATTTGAAAACTGCAAAAATGTGTTTGTTGAGTTAAAACACTTCATTCTAGGACACCCATCGTCATTATTGTATTTTCACACCATAAAAAAACTTTGGTGGTCGCTTCTCAACCAAAATCTGTCAGAATGAGATTCCTCAGTTTCTGGATTCTGTTATCTGAACTACCAATATCTTTTATTTCTACGTATTTGAGATAAAACAAATTGGAAGCCTATTTGCAAAATATTATATACAGTTATAAGTGGCCCTGGGATTCCAGAACTCATGTAAGTATGTGAACAACAATTTCTACCTGTCTAAGAATTGTCTTACAATCACTTTTATTTATTAAAAAAATCACCTGAAATCTGAAGTTCCAAGATTACAACACAAGTTAATATCTGACACCGGAGAATCTAAGTGGTAGCTGTACATTCTTTTAACTTCTTCTTTACTTTTCTCCAAGACATTAAGGTATTTTTCAACTTTATCTTGCAATCTTTTAGCAATCTGGAAACAAGACAAGAAGTGGAATTGAAGTTTGAATACAAATAGTCCCCAAATTAATGACTTGTTTTCATACAGTTCTTTTTGGTGGGAATCAATATATCACATCATATTGAGTAATTTTAGATTTTTACCCATTACAACAATCAATATTAAGAACTCACCAAAAAAATTGAGCAAAATCACTCAAAGTTTATGTGAAATAGATATGGGACCCCAGCAATAATTAGTGGTATAATTTCCAATATTGTTTACATTTTTTCTGTCTGGATGATACTGTTATTAGAGACCTTCTAACCAAGAAAATCACAGACCCACAAGCAATTTGATGTATAAATAGTTTTTGAAAGATGTTTTCAGAAATACAGGTAGGATCAATACTGATATAATTTTGTGGCCTTAAATCAATGTAGAAAGCATAAAACCAATTTTCCAGTGCTCAACAGGTTACAATGTACTAGAAAAGATCAAGCACAAAGACTGAATGCCATTACTAAACAAATAAGATAATTAAAAGCACGGTCAATTTTGATGCAAGGCATGGACTAAAACTGAATAATTTTTATTTATATAATTTAAAAAAAAACCTAGTAACAAATAAAAGGATCAAATTATATTTTTTTCTAATTTGTTTTGCTGATGTTATTCTTATCCCCTTAGCTGCATATAAAGTTATACCTAGATTTTTTTATTCATTTGGAGCCTATATTTATCACCATCTTTCAATTTAAGTTTTGACATTTGAATATATTGTATGTTCTCATGATATGTAAATCTGCTTAAAGATGAAAACAAAGAGTATGCTAACTATCTATACACACGAAAATGAATGTTAATATGCACTGCCCACCTAAAATTCCACAAGAAACTTATGGACTGCCCATTTAAAATTCCACAAGAAACTTGTGCACTGCCTAGCTAAAATCCCACAAGAAACTTGTGCACTGCTCACCTAAAATTCCACAAGAAACTTATGCACTGCCTAGCTAAAATTCCACAAGAAACTTATTCACTGCCCATATGACTTTTTCTGCAGTTCATACCATACTACTAATTTTTTAAAGCAGTTATTTTAATAATTCAAGTCATATTTCTCTTTTGAGTTTTGGTGCTCCTAAGAAGAGTAAAAAAATTCTTTGAAAGATGTGTTAAAAGGTGAGACCTTTCTTGAACTCCACCGACTTAATAACAAATGAGTAGTATTTACGAACTCGAGTAATTGGCTTTATTACAAAGTCCGTCAACCGACCCGCATTTGGACACGCCACGCTTAAGGCCGTGTAATAACATTGTTCGCACGCATGGCGGCAGAATTAGAGGAGCCAGAGAGAATTATGGACCAGTAAGAAGGGTCTAAGAACCAATCATACGACGGAACAGATAATGAAATATGAAGGTCACCATCGTACCCCACAATCAACGTGCTCTGCGGGGAAGAAAGAGGTTCTTTCATAGCATCGCCTTGATCTTCCGTTCCTTAACGTGCTGTGGGAGGGAAGGCTCGATTTCACACATACAACCAGAACCGACGCCCTCCAAGTCTTTCTAATTATATAGTAAAGTTGGGATTATGCGAAGTCGGTTTTAACCAATAGTTAAAAAAAAAACGAACACTTAACGCACCTAACTCATTGTATGTCTCAAAGATTGATAATACTTTGATGGACAAACGACAAATTAAACGTAAAAAGATGTTTCTCAAGGATATTTTAGAAAGTGTATACATTGTACAGTTGTAACTTTAATGACTTTCGAAACGTTTCTTGGGAAGTATTCCATTAAAACTGCCTGTTGTGGAAACACAAGTGTAGAGGAAGCTTTCGAAACGTTTCATCAGAAGTATTCCATTAAAACTGGCTGTTGTGGAAACACAAGTGTAGAGGAAGACTTTCGAAACGTTTCTTGGGAAGTATTCCATTAAAACTGCCTGTTGTGGAAACACAAGTGTAGAGAAAGTATTCCATTAAAACTGCCTGTTGTGGAAACACAAGTGTAGAGGAAGACTTTCGAAACGTTTCATCAGGAGTATTCCATTAAAACTGCCTGTTGTGGAAACACAAGTGTAGAGGAAGACTTTCGAAACGTTTCATCGGGAGTATTCCATTAAAACTGGCTGTTGTGGAAACACAAGTGTAGAGGAAGACTTTCGAAACGTTTCATCGGGAGTATTCCTCCTGATGAAACGTTTCGAAAGTCTTCCTCTACACTTGTGTTTCCACAAAAGGCAATTGCTGTCCATTCAACAAAGTTTCAACATGAATACTCTGCCTAAACAATCTATCGATGGAATGCTCCTGTTTGTTTTTAAACTGGGACGACATTTACCTTTTATACTGAGACTTCAGTGCTGAAGCCGAAACGTTGTGTCACTCTAGAGACACACAGAAGTCCATTAATGCCACAACTTGACTACAGCGTAAAAAAGTAGCATAGACTATGATGTTAAGATCTTGAAACGCCCAATGTTTTACTTGTTCAAATAAGGCATTTCTCTCGAACGTTTTGACAGTTATGTTTTAATATCAGACAAAAATTACAATAGCAATAATAAAGGAAACTGGTTTTGGATAACAAATCAACAAATCGTGAAAACAGTTCAGAAGTACATTGTAAACCAGTCACGTTTTAAGCATAAAAGACAACCGATGAAAGGATTTCTAAAGATCTTATTGAAAATAATTAACTTTTCGTTGATACAACATTACTAATAAAACGGCGGGGAAGTTATATATAAGTAACCTCAAAAGCGAAAACAAAAAGTGTAAATCAAATGATTTATTAAATTATAATCAGCTGCATTAGGAACTGGTCAGCTTTTGATAGCATATTTAGATGATAAAACCTTGTAAATAAAAACAAGTTAAAGGTAGACAACAAATACTGGTTATAACAACACGACATAACAATGGTTTGTTTGCTTGTTCTGAAGCGCAAAGTTACACAATGGGCTATCTGTACTATGACCAATGAGAGTATCGAACCCCTATTTTTAGCATTATATAACCGCAAGCTTATCGCCGAGTCATTGGGAGGGGAGCCAAATATAGGAACTAAAACCACTAAACAGAAGTAAAATAAAAAACAGAACTAAGACTTAGTCCTTTAACAAATAAAATCGGAATGTATAAAGGAAAATAAAAAGACTGAAACCAGTTGTGAAATACTTCTGAAATGGAATAAGTTTGTTTTATTGTTAGGCGTAAAGCTACACAATGGGCTATCTGTGTTAAGAAGTAAGTTCGGCGCACTTTCAAAACCTGAGAAAAAACTAAAACAAAGTATCAACTATTCAACACAGTGGCCCCAATCATTCGAAATAAAATAAAATAAAAATCTGTGTTCCTGTTAAGACTTTTCTGGATCTAACTCCAAGTGCTCACCCAAAAGCTTAAATTAAATATATAATTTTTTCATATGTAAGTTCCGTATTTTTCCGTCAATAGAATATATTCGAAATCCATTACACTCCGTTATTTACTTTAGGCGTAACATCAAACCTATAGGGTATGATGTTCTAGGGGTGAGATGCGCATAGTAAGAAAGGTGTAAATCACATCATTCGTGTACATGTATATTTTATAATTTTTTGAACACTTGCATCCATCCGTATGGAATGTGAGATTACATGAGATGTTAATGTTGAAATCACACATTAACATCTTTTAGCTAAGAATATAAAACTTAGCATATTCCAATAAGAGTACAAATAAAAGTACAAACAAAAAGTGTAGATTTTAACAAGTGATATCAGTGTTAATAACAAGAAAAACTCCATGTTGTAATTTTAAATGATTAATTTTCATAAAAATAACAACAAAAGCATATTAGTATTGTCACACTAATCCCTCGTCACGAAACGCATTCATATACAGAAAAGATAATTAAAAATTGTAAATTTAAATAGGTGGAATAGGGATCGTCAAAAAAGCAGAGAAACAAGTTGAATCAAAATGCGAAAGTTATATTTTCAAGCCTACAACTAGGCACTCTAAAAACGCAAACAAACAAGGCTGGAAATAATGTCTACGTTAGTTTCTCAAACTACAAATCCCTATTTTGACTCCACTAAAATTGATAAGTACTACAGACATGGAGTCAAAATAGGGATTTATATAGCTTGAGAAAATTCGTTTTTTTCTTTGCGTGGTTATTTTTTCTTATTTTGAGCCTGTTCTTATCTTGATTTGTTTAATTCTGTCCTTATTTTGAGCTTGTTATTTTCTTGAATTGTTTATTTCTGTTCTTATTTTGAATTCACCCTTTTCTTTATTTGTTTATTTCTGTCCTTATTCTGAGTCCGTTCTTTTCTTGATTTCTTTAATTCCATTCTTATTCTAAGTCCGTTCTTTGCTTGATTTATTTATTTCTGTCCTTATTCTCCTACATTATTTTCTCATGACAAAATTAAGATCGAATTAAGTTTAAAAGCACTCTCTTAGTTTTTTGCAAAATTCCTGTGCGATCCCATACTACAGTGGATACAAGTTGCAATAATTTTATAGTGGAGTCATAGTAGTGATTTGTAACTTGAGCAAACTGTTGGCATTTAGATCTCCAGCATCTTTTGCTTACTTTTTTTGTGATCCCTATTTCTAGCTTTTAAATTCTCAACTTTTTAATTATCTTGTATGTTGACTTTGTTAATGCACAGCAATGGGCAAATATATGCCTAGAGTAAGACATAATCCCCACTAAGCGCATATAAAACTTTACCAGTAGAAAAGCAGCCTTTTCAAATAAATCAACGATACGTCTAAAAATCGCTTTAAGTAAAACTTCGTGGCTTGTAACTTACATAATTATTTACTAAGCCAGGTGGCTCTGTGCTCAAGGTTTCGTGTAAACACGTGTTTAACACGCGTCGTGTACAAAAGAGCTCATAACAACATCGCATTTATTATGCATTTATAATCACGTAAATTAACATTCAGTAAAAAACATGCAGCTTTTAAGTAGGTCATTGACATTCACAGTGTTTCATATAGTATATCTGTCTAGGTTTTGGTGCAAAATACCCAGCCAATTTTGCTGTAGGCTTGAAACAATAATATTAATAATCATAATTATACGAGTGTTTTTGAATTTCGTGCAAAGCCACATGGGAGCTATCTGTGCTAGCCGTCCCTAATTTAGCAGTGAAAGACTAGAGGGAAGGCAGCTAGTCATTACTACCCACCGCCAACTCTTGGGCTACTCTTTTACCAACAAATAGTGGGATTGACTGTAACATTATAAAGCCTCCGCAGCTAAAACGGTGAACATGTTTGATAGGACGGCGATTCGAATCAAGCGCCCTAACCACCTGGCCATGCCAGGCCAAATAACCATATGAAGAAATGGGCAAATTTTGATTTTGTCTAATCCCGTGAAATGTTTGTGTGGTCTTAATCATTGAAAAAGAAGGTTTTGAGTTTTGTTTTCAAGAATAAGCCTGCTTTTAAAGGTAATTTTTGTTTGAATGTTCTATTAGAGTTTTGAACAAATACCTGTATGATCCCTATTATGAACCACAAAGATTATATACTGGTACAAAGAGAGAGAGAAACGAACACTGGGAATAGTGTTCAAGTATATTTACCGAAAAGCCTAAATTTAAATATACAACACACATTTTAGATACATATTTGTATGTCACATCTATCACTCACAAAAACCCTATTTAAAACAAACCTGGTGACAAATAGGTATGTATACGTACATTACCCACTACCTTATATTTAAAACAAACCTGGTGACAAATAGGTATGTATACGTACATTACCCACTACCTTGTATTTAAAACAAACCTGGTGACAAATAGGTATGTATACATACATTACCCACTACCTTGTATTTAAAACAAACCTGGTGACAAATAGGTATGTATACATACATTACCCACTACCTTATATTTAAAACAAACAAACCCGGTGACAAATAGGTATGTATACATATATTACCCACTACCTTGTATTTAAAACAAACCTGGTGACAAATAGGTATGTATACATACATTACCCACTACCTTATATTTAAAACAAACAAACCTGGTGACAAATAGGTATGCATACATACATTACCCACTACCTTATATTTAAAACAAACCTGGTGACAAATAGGTATGTATACATACATTACCCACTACCTTATATTTAAAACAAACAAACCTGGTGACAAATAGGTATGCATACATACATTACCCACT
>NW_013666973.1:263578-284091 GCF_000517525.1 Limulus polyphemus
ATGTATACATACATTACCCACTACCTTATATTTAAAACAAACCTGGTGACAAATAGGTATGTATACATACATTACCCACTACCTTATATTTAAAACAAACCTGGTGACAAATAGGTATGTATACATACATTACCCACTACCTTATATTTATATTATTAATAAATTATGTTCCGAATCGACTCAGCACGTGGGTAAAGATGCCAGTCACGAGTGATAACGATAATTGATTTTTCGTGTCGGAAACGTAGCAAAGTTTCTCTAATAAACTGCAACATTTACAAACTGAGCTTTCAATTCAAATGTATCAATAAAGGTGAGATAACAGGTGTGAATCTATTTAACTATTTGGTAAACGTGAAGCTTATTTATACGGCAACCTAAGATCAACAGTTCTAATGCGATATTTACATGTACTATGGATTTTAGTGAAAAGAAAACCGTCGTACAGTACGAAAGACCCCGGCAAGTCTTAGCGGTAAGATCACACGATTGCAAGCCTGCAGGGCCAAATGGGATTGGCTGTCTCTGTTAGCTGAAGGCTGTAACCGAAGCGGAAGAAACTTTTTTTTCTTTTTTTCACGTCCACGCATCAGTATACAAAGTTTCAAGCATGGTTTGATAATAAGGAGACTGACTGACTGTCTCCGCACTAACATCTGCCTATTCTAACATAAACATGATTAAAAAAAAAAAACTTGTCTCCAACATGAAAGTCACCGAAAAGATTTCTTTCTAACACGACTAATTTCGTCAATATTATGCGGAACTTTGTGCTAAACCTCCAAACAAAGACACGAAACAAGATTCTCGAAGAAAATATTTCAAAGGTCTTTCGTATGCCTTTACTGTTCACAGTTGTTTTTTAACGCGTTCAAAGAAATTCGAGTTGACAAACAATAAAATAAAAAGTTTTAATCGGGGATTACATTATCGATACTCGTAGATACTTTATTACATCATCCACTAGGGAGCTTTTTTGAAATGTTTAGCATTATAAGCCCCGAAACTTACCACTGAGCCACCGTGAAGCACTTTTAACATTTAAAAGCTCTGTGTGTATTCTTAGCTTTGTTGTACTTAAAGTAACATTTCTTACTGAGAAAAGGGCAACTTTTTAAACATCGTACGACAAGCCATTTATTGGGGTTAGTGGTGGGGGAAGATGTTTACAGTTTGTTTGAAGTTAAGCACAAAGCTACATAATGGGCTATTAGTGCTCTGCCCACCAAGGGTATCGAAATCCGGTTTCTAGCGTCGGAGAGGGGTGGGGTGGGGTATTGTTGGAGAAAACTGTTGGTTGTCTATGGTACACATAGGGTAAAAAAATCATAAGAAACGAACAGGTTTCTAGCGTCGGAGAGGGGGGGGTGTTGTTGGAGAAAACTGTTGGTTGTCTATGGTACACATAGGGTAAAAAAATCATAAGAAACGAACAGGTTTCTAGCGTCGGAGAGGGAGGGGGGTGCTGTTGGAGAAAACTGTTGGTTGTCTATGGTACACATAGGGTAAAAAAATCATAAGAAACGAACAGATCCCCTTTTTATTCTTATACAATCGATCTTATTAACACTTCTAAAATATCAAAATAAACAATGGATCTTTGCGTATTATCACTAAATAGCATTTTTTTTTTCTCACTCTAAAGTCCTACAAGACCCTATGTTCCATTTATTTTAAGGCTGAAAACTTTTTTCCCCTAACAACTCGCAGCAAACAAGGTGTTAAATCAGTTGTATCTTTTCCTAGTTGTTGATAATTTTTCTGTGACATAGAAAAGAAGTAGAGTTTTAGGGCATAAGGCAGGGGCTTGAGCCCCCCCTCCCCTGCACGTTATTAAAGGGGACATTTTTGGACTTCAGTCGATTGTAAATAATATAACTAACCAAGATCTTACGTAATTACATAAAATATGCTTTCACATTAATTATTATGTTTTCCCTCGTTAGATCGAAACAAAATTACTGATACCGTTGGACAAATAATGATAAGTAAAATACATAATGACACTATGAAATTAATTATTGTTTATTCTAACGCGGAGGGGGGGGGGGTAGTATCAGCATCCATAATCACATTCCGGCCACTACGAACACAAAAATGCCCTTCTCAGGACTTTCTCCGTAGGAAACAGCAGGGGAAAGGTAGGATATAAACTAGAATCTATTAATAAAAAAGGAGCTAATTAATAAATAAATCTGGTGATCTACAGACAAGAAACGACAACTTCTAGTTAGATAAAAATATCTTTAAAATGTACACACACTTTTCTTAGTATTTTCGTCCACTTTGTGATTACACACAACTAGTGGATTTAACAAACTTCACGTATAAACGTGAACAAACAGTACGTTATTTAACACTGAAGACTTCTTATCAATACGAGTGTGTGTGAATGTATATAACAAACCATACCTGCTGTGTCTACCCAGGGAAATCGAACCCCTAATTTTAGAGTTGTAAATCCGTAGACTTACCGCTGTCTCTCATCATTACGATCAAATGAATCTGATAAAAAGTGCCGTTATCAATCCAATATATCTATCTACTGAAAATGTGACTGATAAAAAGTGCCGTTATCAATCCAATATATCTATCTACTGAAAATGTGACTGATAAAACGTGCCGCTATCAATCCAATATATCTATCTACTGAAAATGTGACTGATAAAAAGTGCCGTTATCAATTCAATATATCTATCTACTGAAAATGTGACTGATAAAAAGTACCTATGTAACAAATACTGTTTTCTCCTTTGTGTGCTTCAAAATTTCGCTTTATGAGCGCTAAGTTCAAACACCAGACAAGCATCCTTTTTTATTTAGTTTCTACTCTGGTGCCATGGTCCACTGCTCCTTCACACAACACAAAGAACGAAAAGAAAAAAAGGCAAACCAGTCCGCAATAAAAAGAGTATAATCCACTAATAAGAAATAAACCGCTTAGCAAAGCCCCATACCTAATGAGAGGGCAGTGTACCGTGTGTATGCGCGGTAAATAAGCAACAGAAGGCCGCCTCAACTCACCTTCCAAGCCCGAGGGGGAAAAAGCCGAGCCGGTTTATGTGGCGTCTTGTCTTCAGGCCAGCTTATTACGGACCCTCATATTTGGTGAGAGTACACTTTAAAACGATGCAACTATAATCTACAACGAAGGGGGATAAAGTACCCGAGTGTGTGTGGGGGGGGGGGGATATTAAACAGTATACAGTGGTTTTAATGATTTTGTAATGTATCATACTAATACACATTAAATGAAAAAAGTTACACATTGTTGTTATTATGGTACGAATTTAAGAGCGTATATCCCGTGAAACTTAAGTTCAGAATTTTATTCCTCATAAAAATGACGAAGTACACAAAGCAACAGTATTTTTAGCAATGTGTTAAAACTGTTTTAATTTTAAAAAAGATCACAGAAGTGTTTACATAAAACCAATATAATCTGTGTGATACACCGTCAAAACGGGATGATTAAAGGTAACATATAGGAGTGTGGAAAACAGTTTTAATTATACCTACTATACCAAAAGCTATAAAATGCCATTTGAACACGGAAGTTATATAGTACATTACCTGTCGTTTGTAAATGTTAGTTTTTATTATTCGTGCTTGAAAGTGTAACAATTACGTAACAGCGTGCAGAAAATGGATTTGTTTAAAGCTTTAAAATCGGAGATACTTCGCAGAGTATAAAGCTGTAGCTATAGGTGGTTGAAAGTTCTAAACTTATATACGAGAAATATGCAAAAGTAAAATAACAGTAGAATAATGTCCGCATAGGACATAATATCATACAAGAAATAAAAAAAAACTTGAAAAAAATAAGGATGATGTAGGGATGACAATACCAAAAAGTACAGAAACAAGGTAAGGATGAATACATAAAACTATACAAAAATCCCTAAATATGTAGCCAAATCTTTCCAAGAATAACTTTTATCTACAACTAAGTGTTGAATTCTATTCATTTGCATGAATTCGGGTTTGAATAAAAGTATTTAAAATGATGAATACTGCTATAGTCTTACAATGGCTAATTCACATAAGTTTGTAACACTAACTCAGTAGCTATCTATGTAGGGATTTTTATATGGTTTTGTGTATTCATCCCTACCTTGTTTCAGTACTTTTTGGCATTGTTATATCTACATCATACTTAATTTGTTAAATTTTTTTATTACTTGTTTCCCCTATTTTTTTAAAAAACAATACCACTGAATGACAGTCGCTATGAAGGCAACAGTTTCAGCCTGGCATGATGAGTTGTCTTGATGGACATCATGTGTTGTAGTTAGAGAAACACTATACTGCTTCTGTACTCCCCAAGTTAAAATGCAACATTTTTGTGTCAATTATCTCACCAACTTCAAGTATTGGTGAGCTAGCCCTTCTGACGTCAGAATCAGAATTATCAGCAGAACATTTGGATGTTACGCCACTCGCCGGTTTTCTACGTTAGCGATGCTTTTTTGGCTAAACTGGAGGCCTTAATAACTTTCATAAAACTCGAAAACTTAAGTTATTTGTTTATAAAAGTATTTTACATTGTTATAAGAGAGATTTGTTGGGGCTATAATGAGCAATACATAATAACATGCGTCGGCCATTTTTTTTCTCGGTCCATCCCTACATACTAAGTACTAACGTGCTTAATAATAATTACAATTCCTTCTATTTCATCTTTAATTGTGTTAGTCTTATTTTGAAATTCCCTAATTTAAACTTTTTTAACTGTACGATTTGATGTACGTTTTGCCACTAGTTACACTGGGTACAAAAGAGTTTAAGTTAAACTCCAAGTGTTTAGTCGTACATTTCAAAAATAGATAATCCAAGTTCAATATACCATTTATTTTACAAAGTAAAGTAAACCAAACAGTCGAACTTTTTTTTGCAGAGAGCTATCTGAGAAAACTTGTTCTTCGTCAATTATTCTCTCACTAATAAACTAAAACTTGAAGAGAATGACTCGAAAACTTTAAAAATTTAATACAATTTATTTTTAGATATATTATGCTAGGTTATGTGGAAAAATAGAATAAACGATCATGTTATCACAGTGGTTTAATGGTTATGTAGATAAGTAGAAGAAACGATTTTTTTAGGTATACTTAAAAATGTTTATATATATTTTCGCTAACAGTTACCATCATCAGCCCTAGTCGGTTCAAGTCATTAATAACCTAAAAAATATATTTTTATTGTGCAAAAAAAAAATCGTTTTTTCTACTTATCTACATAACCATGAAACCACTGTGATAACATGAGACGATTGCGATGTTTTTACACAAAACACATGCCTAATATACACTGTATAGGCCTAATTTTGATTACTTGGCTGTTACTAGGGGGTTTGCTGATAACACTTTTATGGGAGCAATTTCCTCAATATAGAAGTATACTGGTTATTACTATCCTACGTTTTTAAAAGCGGTCTTTACTTCTTAGAATGAACGAACGCTTTGAGAATCTGGCAATAAAACTAAAGCCAAAGGCCTTTATCTAGAGGTGGGGTTGTTTGAAGCAGCCGTTCCCAACTTAAGTACAGTTAACACGTACACTAGCTTGCTTACCAGATGGCTTCAACATTACACAAAGGTACCGATTCTGTTAAGGGGTTGTTGCTTAATCTATTTTAAGTAGAAATAACTATATTTGATTCTTCGAACAGTGCACAAATTTCGTGAGTATCAAATGTTTAACAAATAACGTCAGTTATTTTCGAACAAAGGAAGAAATATTATTAAAACAATTAAACACGACCACCATTAGTTAGGTGGACAACAGTTTTTAGCTGTTCATATTTTACAGTCTAAAACTAACTTCATCTAGCTTAGCTGCCAGATCTCATCAACAACGAATGAAACCAGTTTGAATTTAAGGACTATTTCTTGAACTCTATTCTAAAAAACAAAACACGTGGATATTTCACCCTAGATTACACATACGATCTATATCAACTTTACAAACATTTTTCTACACTACCAAAGCATCAAATTGTCTGTGGGTCTGTGACTTTCTTGGTTACAATGTTTCTAATAACGGATGAACCAATGATACCCCCCCCCCCCGTTTTTGGTCAGTTCTTCACACTAATGTTGTAATAGGGAAACAACAACGATTTTCTGCAATATATGGTCCCCCTGATAGTAAACAATATCAAAACAAGTAGATATTTTGAGAGTCAAATAATGTTACTTACATAGTTCTTGAACATAAAAAAAAAAAATAGAACATACAAAAATCATTATCTTACTATTTATTCAGTCACTTCACGATCACTATGCCTTTTTTTTATACTGAGCATGACTGAAATATTAACTGTCACATTATGAATACTGTTAGGTCTTTTCAAATTCCCTATAATTAATAAGAATGAAGAAATCTGCTGTTAATTACATACTTGCAGTACAGGTTATTAATTCATAATTTTAAACTAATTAAACACACAGAACAGAACAAAATGAAAACAGTGTAAGTTATTAAATTAACTATATAAATGTGCATGTCTAAAAAAATAATCAATATATAAATTAATTTTAACATGCTTAAGCAAACAAAATTCCAACAAATTAATTTATTAAATTCGAAATTTTTTGGTTTAAAAGATTTGTAATATCACTAGTTACTCTTCAGTTGAAAAAATTCCAATTAACCAAGGGTTAAGTGCATATCTAATACAGTTTAGCACACTTATGTTGCTTAATAATTCATTTTACAAATAGATACAATATCCTGTTAGGAATAAGCTTCAAAAATATGGTGCTTTAACTCCTTAAAAACAGCATGATTAACAATTACTGAAATAATTAAATATCAAAGTGTATATATATACACATGTATACTAAATATTACTAAAGTGTACTTACCTGGTTAACATTCTTGGTAAGATTGGTTTCTGTATCCATAAAAGGAAGAGAGTCAAAAACAGCCTTAAAAAAGAACAATTTGAAATTACTCAGAGTAATTACTTGAAACAACTATAATAAACCCAATATTTCATAGCAATGTAATTTAAATAATTCATGGGAACTGTACAATTAACATAAAACTACCTACGAATCTGTAGCTTAGTTCATATTGTCAGTAGAAAGTTTCCTTAGTTCAAAACTTTAACTTATTAAATAAAGAAACATATTTCTGCAAGTTATATAATTTTCTTTAATTTCAATGTTGATAGACTTACCTACCCCCTACCTTATTCACTACTACAAGTAACCAGAAATTAATGAAAAACTTTTCAAAAAAGGAAGTAAATGTACGGATGGAATCTGCATCATCCCTACATAATAGCACAGGCACACATAATAGTAAAATGTTAACAAAAATAGGATAAATTAAACTCAATTGTGATAGAATAGTTATATTTATTGCTATATTTTAATTATTGCCTGTGGTATTATGTAGAGATGATGCAAATGCCATCCCTACTGTATTGTTTGCATTGTTTTTATAGGATTGCTATCAGCCATCTCTACATCTACTTCCTTTTTTAAAAAGTTTTTCTTTACTTATTTGCTTGTTTTTTTTAATACAGTTTTTTAATACACATAGGAAAGTTTTATTTATAACCAAGTTCTGAATACAATAAGGTTCCAACTGTAATATTTATTGATAATCTACTACTGGCTGGTAATTCCTGTTTCATCCTGTATTTAAGCTTCTTAAAGAACACCAAATTTCTATAAGAAAGCTAAGGGGTAAAGATAACAACGTTTACACTAGAATTATGATTTTATTAATATCAATAAAAGCGAATTCCCCGTTTGAAATTCGTTGACACCATTATTGTTTTTTGAGTTATCATGTAATAAAAAAGATGCAGAAGAACAAAAAATTCAAACTTTTTTGTTATGATATTTACAGACATTCCCAAAACTTGTGACTCAGTCATTACATAGATATTGTTATAATAGGAAACACTGTATAGTATTGTAAGTTCTGATGACCTATTGAGGAAATATTTAAAATACCATTTTGATGAACAATCCGAGCCATCCCTACAAAGGCAGTGCTACTGCCTGCCTGATATTTGCTTATGCTGCAAAATAATTACCATGCTTGTACTTTTTGCACTTCAAAGAGCATGATTATCACATGTTGACTAGCTAACAAAAAATAAATACAGGTGTACTGATAGATAACTCTGTTATGTAAGATAGGAATCCATATAGTTTTTTTTAATTTGTGTGTGTCCATGTTTAATACTAAATAGGCACCATCAGACTCCTGTCAAAACCTTGTTTTGTCTTGTGTTGTAAACTAGACTCCCACAACACTTACTTGTTACATGAACATTGTTCCTGTTAGGAGCAAATATTAAACAGACTTGAAAAGCATGGAACATGTTTCATTGTGATTCCACTGTAAAAGTGCTAGTTATTTTAGTGATTATTAGTTTAATTTGATGTTCTGTAAACATTTTTTGGCTGCTTTCTTTGGTTGGTATGTAAGACTTGTGAATTTGAAGAAAGAAACTCAAAGTACAAACATTTCTTGTAAACTTAATGAAATCAGAAAATATAAAAATTGGTATAATTTTCTACATAGGCAGTTAGTGCTTACAAATTGAATCAGTTTTCTAACATCTACTATTTTATGATGTTGTATATGCAATACTACAAATATATAAACACTTATAACCATATCCATGTTTTGTATAGCAGATATAAAAAGAAACAATTACACATTTCATAACAACTAGCCATTTTTTTCAAAATAACCTTATTTTTTTACCAAATATTTTAAGTATTGTATCACAAGTTTCTTCACATTACCTTTCAGTTTTCTATACCAATATACTTTTAAAATGCACTACCAAAAATTTCAGAACCAAATGAATGTGTGATATCTATGTTATCTAACCTTAAAATCAGTACAAGTTTCAAGACTTCTATAACACAAGCTAATACACAACTTTAGAAACAGTGTCTCCTATAAAACAATGGCCATTAATTCAGTGACTTTTTAAAGTTCGAAAAAATAGTTAATATTCACAACTGGACACACACTTATTCAACAAACTATATGTAACAATCATGCTCATACAGCCTTTCCCTTTCCAAATTTACATGTATGAGGAAAACTGGCAGTAAGCCAGCCATTTAATTCATAAAAGTATAATAAACAATGTGACCTTCACATGAGTGTATAAACGTTTCCTTTAACACGTAATTAACATAGTAAAAAATATATAAATTTAAGAAGCAAATAAATGGCAAAAAAGTTAATTTTCCCATTGAAATTACCTTCCCACCCCAACTATATTTCTGGTACTTAAAAGTTTTCTGTTATAAACTTATCTCATTATTTCTTTTGTTAAACTATAACAAAAAGTAATCCCAGAAATGAACAGGTACTTCAGTTTTAAAAATAAACCTGTATCTAGACTTTTGAATAGTCTTAGTTGTCACCTTTAAGAAGTATATATTACTATTTCCAATATTAATTCTCCAATAAATAAGTCCATTAACTAAGTAATTTATTCTAGTTTTTTCAACCCCTTAACCAATTGGAACACCTGAATCTAATTACCACCAAATCCTTCATTCTAAAGAGAATGAATTCTTACACCTAGCTTTGTAATTCATGTGTATTAAAATCAAGAATATTTTTTGATGTCTTTTTGAAAACCTTCTCCAGTCAGTTCAAATTACTTGCATAGTAAGAAGGCCAGAATTAAACACAGTACTTTACAAAGTATTATGAAGCATGAACAAATCATTTCTTTCACAAGGAAATCATTTCTTTCACAAGAAATGGCCTATATTACAGCACTCAATACATTTTTTTTTTATCAACTATGTACTTTATTTACAATGATCATTATTAAAAATAGTGGTTCTTTATTATTTAATACTATTAAGACATTTCAATTACAAATATATTTGGCTTAGTTTCTGATTGCGATATGTCAAAACTGTATTTTTTAATAATCTGATCAGCTGTGAATGATAACACAAAACATTTATTGTACTCTCTACGTAGTAGGTCAGAAATAAAATCAATTCAATTATTTATGAGGAACATTATATTTCTAACAAAAATCATTCCTGTAACATTTACTTGTTTAAGTGGAATCACAGGACATGCGGACATGAAGATAAAGATTTATCTAGAAAATAAGAAATGTATGTTGAGAACTGCGTTGATAACAAATAATGGTCACTTGTACAAGTTGAGACAAGTGTTAAGTACATGTGCTCTTAACTACTTATCTTTTCAGTGAAAACAACAACCACGTATGATAAAAATCAGGCACTTTAAACTGTAAATTCTGTATGTAAATGGCTGACACTGAATAATCATATTAAATGGGTAAATGGACTAATATTTAGATAATTGATAGCCTACTTTAAAGATTATTTTTAAATTACTTGTTTCATTCAAGGGCTTACATACTTCTAGAAAAGGAATGCCAAACACATTTGAAATAAACACTGAAAAATATTTAAAGTTTAATTGTTCCCTTCTCAATTTTTTATTTTCAAAGCATATCTCCAATTCTTCTAAAATAATAAAAACAAACAAAAAAATTGCAGAAATATTGTTTCATAACCAAATTTTTTTTAACCAGAACTTATTCTGGTATAATTTGAGTCTTTTATAAACTGTTATCAACAAATCAATATCTTTTTCTTAACCCTTTCTATAAAAAAAGTCTTCAATTTAGCATCCTTGTACAGGTAAATCAAATGGTTTTCTGCTATATTTCTTGACTTTACTTTTCACAAATGGCTTTAAGCCATTAAACTTTCCATTTAAAGTAGAACTGTACTGAACATCTCATTGAGAATTTACATTGTATGAAAGGTAAAAAAAATTGTTATTTGGTAAATTTGTATAAACTCAGTAAAGACATTATAGTGCTATAAGAAAATTGTAATTGAGAAGCATGCAAATAAATAAATCGACAATATTTAAAAACTGCTATAGCCTACATTGTATATGATGTAACATAATATACATAACAAAAAATTAAGTTATAGATTAAGTTTGGGTTTTATTTATATTGTGAAATAAATTTTTGCCTCATTATCTAATTGTGTAATGTGCTAGTACAGTTTAAGATTTTACAGTTGTCAAGATTAAAAAAAAAAGATCTGTATGCACTACAACTACAAGAGCAGAAAATATGGGCTCCTATAATATTTCATCTAGTTTTGTTATGAAAGTTTAATACAGTAATAATTCTATTTTTATTTTCATACACCCAAAAATATATTAGAGATATGGAATCATCAAATTTGTAAGACTTAAAATCAATAATTACCTGCATTGTTGTAACTCCTAGTTCTTCATTGCTTACTTTCCGCAAATGTGACCCTATTACTTTTGCTTCACTCTTTAAGTAAATGCCTCCAAATGCACCAACTTCTGATTGTTTTAAAGGTTCATTATTGACATCTAATGTATCTTGTTTGTCTAAAGGACTAGGTCTGTCTCTTCCTACAATATATGGGCTTCCATGTAATCGAGTTCTATATTTGCCAAATATTTTCAAAGGCTGTGTTAAGTTTTCTCCTCCATTTAAGTTCAAGTCACTTATGCTTAAACAAGTTAAAGGAAGATCACTTGCTAAAATCCACACTACGACTAAGCTCAAAAATGGCTTAATAAACAAACCCTCTTTGTTAGAAATCATACTGTTTAAATTATTTTGCTGCATAAACTCAATGTGTAGTCTTAACTAGAAAAATAGAAGTGATAAATCTTCATCTTGACTTAAGATAATTTGGTCAACTACTTAATCAGATTAAAATAACGATGTAGCGGGTTCAGTGATACATTGAAACTTTGAAAAACTTTCTGAAGAATAAGCAATCAAAATTAACTTGTCAATATCATGCACATCTTCACATTCAAACGTTCACAATGAATAACACTGTTGTGTTGACAGTCGTACGAACAACTCAAGCCTACGCTGGCTTCAACCTGCAGGACCTTGGCGACTCCGTTCAGAATGCGTTCTAATCTAAAAGTAAAACTGCCTATCGAATTGAACATCAGAATAAGCCCCCTAATCACTATAACATTAAAAGTACAGTACATGCTAATAATAGTACTTCGCTACGGCAATCACGTCAACACATATTAGCAAAACATTTTCTTAGACGTTGCCTTATACTATTATCAGCTAACAGCTTATCAAACAATGACTCCTACTAACACTACTGCACGTTACACACAACATTTTCCTTCGCTATTCATTTTTAGTGGAGGACGCTGTGTATACTCTAGATGACGAGAAATCTCGAAACGCTGTTCGAGACTTTGCGATGTTTCCCATGGTGGCTCGTATGAGAGCTTCAAAGTTATGAAACATAAAACGAACGTGTAGAAATATTTGTGAATATAATCATTGTTAATAATTGATTTGATACAGAAAGTATAGATTCTCGAATATTTTTATGTAAACAACTCATTTTAAGATCTTACGGTATTCCAATTATTGGTGTTTTTTAAACTAGCAAAAAATTAATGGAAGTTTTCAGTTATTGAGCGATATCGGAATAGTGAAAATCTGTTGAAAGTGAACTGAAACACATATTCACACTGTTAGTGTTAGTGTATAAAAATAATCAGGTATAGTTTATTACAAATATTATTCAAAAAGTGATTTTAGTTTACTACTACATATGTATAAATCTGGCTAAGCTGTAAATTTATAATAAGTAACTAAGATAAATACTGCATTGTAGTTCTTAAGACTTAATTAATCATTTTAAATGTTAACTTGCGATCAGAGCAAGCTACCAACGTAGACTAGTCACTAGGTAAGCTAAAAGATCCATCTCGTAATGAGCATAGTTAATTAAATATGTTTTTCTTAAGGATGTATACTATACTATGTATACTTAAGGATGTATATATCCTCTACTCTTTGTGATTTGTATTAATGATACTGACTCGGGAATGACTAACAAAATTTTGAAGTTTGCAGATGACATTAATGATCGACAGAGTAAGATTTTTGGGGTGGCTAACTCTAACTGTATAAAAGATGCTGCAGACTTAGAAGTTAGAGGGAGATTTAAATCATTTGATGCATTGGGCCAGTACGTGGCAGATGATGTTTAACTATCCAGAATTTAAGGCGATGCATGTAAATTTCACAATTCAAATAATTGTTACATTAAATGGAAATACATTAAATACTGTGGATGAAGAAAAAATCTTGTTGTTGTGATTGAAAAATCACTTAAGTCATCTAAACAGTGTATTGTAGCTAGCTAACAATAGGGCTAATAGGATTTTGGGTAGCATCTATAGAAATATTGAATAAAAGACAAGGGATATTCACTTTATACATCACTTGTAAGGCCACAGTTAGAGTACTGTGTACAGTTTTGGACTCTCTTCTTCAGAAGGACATTGACTTGTTGGAGAAGGTTTAGAGAAGAGCTACTAGGATAATACCTGGGATATGGTGGGCTTGTCCTATGAGGAGAGACTAAAATCACTAAACTTGTTTTCTCCGGAGAGAAAAAGGGTCAAAGGGAATTTGATTGAGGTGTTTAAGATTATTAAGGGTATTGATAATATAGATCCATCAAATCATTTTGTGTGACTAAAAATGAAATAGTTTTGCTGAAGAAAACTTGTGTGAATCTGAGTTTCCAATAAAAAGTAATTAGCACTTAGTATTTGCAATAAAAGTTGAAATAGCTGTAGTCTGAGCTAAGTTAGTAAGTAACATCTTTTAGGTTGAAGCATCAATTATGGGATGGAAGAAAAGGATCTTGACATTGTGGGTAAGTCACCCAATCCATTGACTGAGGCAGTGCTTTGTTGCTAGTAGTTGTAAAGGTATTAGAATTGTAGGGTGTATTTACAGATATATTGATTACATTGTCAAACAGGCTATTATTCCTCTATGCAAATCACTAACTAGTACTCATTTGGAGCAGTGTGTACAAATTTAGCCATCTTAGCTAAGAAAGGATGTTGATGATTTTGAGAGAGGAGGGCTACTGGGAGAATTATGGAGATGGAATGGATATTTTTATAGAAATAGGTGACTATCTCTTAACTTATTTTCTCTTAAGAAGACAAGGGTAAGCAGTGATCTTTTTATTAAAGTTTGCAAGATTATCTATGGGACTGATTTGGTAGAGGCCTCTGATTTTTTTGTGCTATATTTCAAAGAAAAAGTTGAGTGAACAAATGTATAAGACTTGGAAAGGACAGACTAGGTTTCATTTAAGATTATTTTATTATTCTAACAAGGTGATTAACTTATGGCAGTGTTTTACAACTGTGGGGGGCATTGCCTATTGGCAGGAGAGCCCAGAAATAACGACAGAAGAATTGGAGATGACAATAACTTAACAAACACTATTATTTTGATCTCTAAGTTTTTTTTTGCTCTCTTTTTTTGCATTTACTCACCCCTTACAAATATTTTTTTCATTTAGAAAAAAATTATGAAAAATAGGTAAAGAAAATGTTGCTTTTGCTGTTATCACTTGCAAAAATTATTTTAATGTCGGGGGGGGGGGTACAATGGAAACTTTACTGAGTAAGGGGGTCCCACTCTTTAAACTTTGGAAAACACTGACTCATGAGTTACTATCTGTGGCAGTGGAGACCAGCACTTTTGCTTTAAGAGTAACAGTAAATAACTTATCTTCATTGATGTAATAATAACACGCCTACATAAAATTAAGATATGCAAGATATGATACATAGAATTCATAGTATACACAATATCAACAAAAAGATTTTGCCAAAAAGTTCATTTGTACGTGTCACAGTATGTAGTGGCTAAATGTAGACCTATAACAGACTTTTACAAATAATATTATAATATTAGCCATATCAGTTTAGTATGTCTTACTGCCCTGATGATAATTGTATACATATTAGCAGAGCATACACATTTTTTAATTATGTGCAGGTACGGTTAAAAAAAAATTAGCAAATTAATATTACATTCTTAATGTTTATAATAAAACTTCAAGCATTTTATCATCAACTTTCTAGTTTTTACAGTATGTTTTATTTTGGTTGAATACAGATCAGGGGAAAAGCCTTTGAAGCTTTTTTAATTAAATATGTCGGTTGTAGTTATATTTTAATTTAATTTTCATTTTTAAGTAAGAATAATGTTTTTTTTTATTGCAGGTGTTGAGCAGTTACAAGTGATTACCTTATCAAGATCTTTACTGCGAGCACTCCACTGAAAAAAAAAGAGACTGATTACAGTGTTATAATTGTGTGAGTTTTTTGAAACCTGGCTAATAAGTACATTTCTCATAAAACAAGTGAAAAGCTCTTGAATATGAATAAATTTGTACCATTAATGAGGTCAGTATGTCAAAAATCACTGTGCCAACATAGAACTGATGTCATGAAGATTCATATAAACCTACAAGGACTTTCAAAGCACTGTAATTATTTTTCAGTCCATTTCTTTTCAGTGTCAACATCAAAAAGCGAGTTCTTTGAAGTTCGTAAAAATCAAAACCTAATGAACTTTATTTCTCATCTGCAAAAAAGAAATATTGTGGCATCGAACTTAAACGGTTCGTTTTTTTTTCATCTATTTCTACTTAGTATATTTGTTGTGTAAAATATTTTTATTTTATGATCAGTTTTATGTGCATGAATTGAATATAGATGGCCAAAAGCTGTTAAAATTAAAACTAAAACTTTGGTATTCTCATTAAAATAAATTGAAATTAATCAGAAATGTAAAAAGAAAAATTAAAAATTCACCATAAAGAAAATGTAAAGTTATCAACAGTGGTATAGAAAAAAGAAAATTAAATGTAATTTCCAGCTATATATAAAATATGCTAATAATGGACACTTGATCCTTTATTAGGCAAGAATTAATAGAGAGGAATTTCCAAAAATTGCAACAAACTTTCAGGGGTATAAATTTCAAGAGTAATCATTTTCAAATGTGTAATAAATAACGTAAATACTTTGCTTTTGGTCTTTCCCTCTTGTTTATGGAGTTAACCCTGAATAAACAGTTTAACATATGTAGTATACAAATGCTTTTGTATTAACTTGTGTATTGATTAAAATCACTAACCTGGATTGTAAAGTTTTAAGTACAGTTTTAGTATACAGTTTGACTTACAGAAGTTAGATCTGTTAATATGTTTCTAAAATACAAATAACATTTAAGGGACAACAGGGGGCTTCTTGGTTCGTCATGATTCTCCCATTCATTTCATCAAACACTATTTCGGCAATATCCAGCCCTGAACCTCCAAGTACTTGTCTTGAACTCTCCCAATCCTGTTGCACCAACCCCACCTGAAGGCAATTTATTCCAAAGAATGACCACTGTTCAAAAAATCACATTGCCTAATTTGCAGACTACCTTTACCCTTGCAAAGTTTGAATCTACGTCCTCGATTCCTACTACTTACCATTATGCACCAATCCTATTGTTTCTTTTTATAATTTTGAGCACTTTAATCAGATCCACTTTTACCCTTCTGTTCACAAAAGAAAATAATTTTAAAGATCTTAACCTGACCTCATATGACAATCTCTCCATCCCAGAAATTTTTAGTAGCCCTCCTTTGAACCAACAACTCAATTTTTTTCTTAAAGTAAGGAATCCAAGATTGAACATAATACTTTAAATATTTAGTCTTGGTTAAGGTAAAATTATTTGGCAATTACCAATTAAAACACTTAAAGTTTCAAACAATAGTAAAAGGTTTAATGTATTATAAATCAGGATCAAAAGTACTCGTATATCAAGATCGGTTGTCCAGTAGCCAAGTTTTCTAGAAAGAATGTAATTACATTAAGCAAAAATGTTACTTGAACCATTTAGGCCATTCCTTCGTCCACAAAAACAGACAATTAGTACATCAAATCCACAGCTTTAATAAATAATTTCAAGTAACAGCTTGTGTCACATTATCGAGTAAACCATTCCACAGGTTTATAACTCAAACCGAAAAAATTTAAGTTAAGATAGTTTATTTTTCTATCAGGATGATAAGCTTGTGGAAAGAGTTCCAATCAGCAGTAGTTAGGTCAATGTTTTTTAAGACTTTAAGAAGGAAGTAGATTATTTCCTGAAAAATAATGGATGGATTTCAGTTTTTACTTCTTCCCAGAGGTGGGTGCTTGTACTGGGACAATCTTGAAAAGTCAAATGTTCCTTTTTTGTTTGTGAAATTATGATATATTTTGTTCTTGATGAAAAAAAGTAACTGTTAAATTGAGTTTTATTCCACTTCTTTTTCTTTTTTTTAGTTTCATCTTTTACAGATTTAAACTGAGACTAATTAGTTGGACCAGTTGTATTTGTTGATAAAAATCTATGTATATAAAGAAATCTCTTTTGTACCATGATACACATTTTGTGATACTGTAGGGCCATTGCAGCATGGGGAATATGAATGGCAAGATCCAAAGTCTGAAGAGGAAGTGTGAGTATATAGAGCAAACTAAAGAATCCAGAAATAAAATTCCACTAGTGTAAATTCAATGAAATTTCTCTACTCCAGAAATTCCAGCTATTTGTATTTTGGCAGAATTGGTCCAGTTTCTAACCCTAAATTACACCATTATGATTGTATCCTTTTAATTTTAAATTTTTTAAATTATGTTTTTTGACAACTTGTGGGTGTGGTTTAACACAATCTTGTAAATTTGTTATTGGAGCATGAAATGAAATAAAAGCAGCATCATAGTCATTAAGCATTTGTACTTATGAAGCTGTACTCAGATTGGACTCAGATGTTTTCATAACTGAATAAAGTATCAGCCTATCAGAAACCACATTGATAGTTAACCTATTCAGAAGTCAGGACAGCTATTAAAGATGTCAGAATTAAGCCATTCAAAATTTTGTATTCTGAAAATCACTGAGGAAAACATTCTATATTTGGACACCATCCATACAACAAAGAAATAGACAAAAAAAATCATGGATATATTTACAGTTTAAATTATACTCATAAAGTAAAAATGAAAATAACAAAAAATTAACCAGAGCAATTACAATATAAGAAGTTGTGTCCTGACATAGGGCTCAACCCAAATACCACAACACCACAAAAAACAGGAACACACGAACAAAACTACAAAAGATGTTTTTTTAGACTCCCATTCGCATTTTATGTCAGTTAACATTGGAATCTCTGTTACCTCATGAAGAATTTCTTAATATATTTTTATACCTCTTAATGAATTAAGTAAGAATAAAATTGCAGTTTATAAATATATAAAAGTATATACATTTTTAAATGTTTCTTTATTGGGTGTGTAATTATGTATCCTTAATACAGTTAAAATCAGAAGATCATTATAACCTAACATAATGTTTAGGGACAACAAAGGACACGTTGGTCCATCCATAGGCAACCCATTCCAATGGCCAACCACCCTGTTAGAAAAATGAAACTGTCTTAGCAGATGATGACTCCTGCCCTGTCAAAATTTATATTTGTGTCCCCTAGTCCTATTATTCTCACTGTTAAATATGAAAAAAGATGATGCATTAACACTATCAATTCCCATTACAATCTTAAACTCCTCAGTCGAATCCCCCCTAACTCTTCTTTTTTCAAAGAAAAAATTTCAGAGATCTTAACCTCTCCTTACATGACAACCCCTCCATACCAGGCACCATTCTAGTCACCCTTCTCTTTCCTAAGGTATGGAGTACAAGACTGAACACAGTACTCCAAATGTGTCATAACCAGTGACTTATTAACATTTTGCTGAGAGAATTGATTGACCACCAGCTATACTCTTAGTATCAAGTGTGATGCTGCCAGTTGATCTTTCATCTGTATAGATAAACTTTACAGTAGAAGAGATGACCCACTAAAAATATGTTATGAAAGCTAAGTAACGAATTGTAAGTACTTTGGCTGTAAAATTGTTACCATTTATTTATGAAAAATCACAAAGAAATCTGAAGACAAATTTTATTTTAAAGATACTTTTTCACATATTTTGGTTATTTTTTCAGAGTCAATGTTGTATTCGTTACGAAAGATGGAAAAAGAATTCCAGTTCGAGGGAAAATAGGTGATAATGTGCTTTACTTAGCCCATCGTTATGGAATTGAAATGGAAGGTGTGTACGTAAGAGAGATGTATATTTTTGCTTTGTGTACATGAACAGAACAAAATAATGTCATAGGTCTAATAACAAGAAGTAGATTAGTTATTTGTAAAATCTTTGTCATAGTTCTTTATTACTTTCCAAAAATAGCTTATAGAATATTCTTTCATATAGGAACAGAATTAGAACTTTATCTCTGGCTGTTTTTAGTTCCACTTGGATATTGTCTTTCCTAAAGTTTCTTAACTTTACTGAAGTATATTTACGAACAAGTTAAGAATGCTTAAAAGTACATTTTAAGTTTTGGATAGTACTATTGTCAATTAAGAGCTTGTGATAAAGTTTGAAATATGCCTTATTGTTGCAATCTAAAAATTTTAATTTAGCTTAAAACTTTTGAAAAAGTATAAAATACCTATAATATTTATTGTTAGTGCTAAGTAGTACTTGTAAAAGTCTTAGTATAATATGTACAACATGATTCATGAAGGAGAGAGATAATGATAATTTTATGTAATATTAATATTTTCTTGTCAAAATGTGTAAAGTCTGTTTTCTCTAAAAAAACATTTGATAAATAGCTTATAATACTTTTATCTTATATATCACAAGAATTTAAAAGCTTGTTTGTAGGAAATTGATGACGTTGTTTATTTTTTACATTACTAGGGGCATGTGAGGCTTCTCTAGCTTGCACAACCTGCCATGTATATGTTCAGAATGAATATTTTGACAAACTACCAGCAGCTGAAGAAAGGTAGACATGATTGATTTACAGAAAGAAAACAATCAAATGTATACAGTTTTAATATTTGTAATACATTTTAAAACTAGCATAAATGGTAAATTTCTAGTGGTAAGTTGGTAAATACAGAAATTACAATGTCTTAGCTTTGTTTAAGTAGACTTGTATTTTGTAAAATACAGTCACATTTCAATTATTATACATTATACATCTATATAGATTATTGTTGTTTTGAAATAAGTTCTTAAACTTATTTTTTTTAGAACATAGAACAGTAAATAAAGAAGTAAAGCAAACAATTATCTCTTCTAGTTACGACCTTTGTACTTGGTTACTGCTTGACTTTGGTTGCTAAGCCTTTTAAAATTTCGCACATGGAGGATATAAAATGAAATAATTATTTTTAGGTTTTATATATATACAGTTGGATAACCAAAAAATCATAAATTACTATATCAATACCATGGAATTCCACTATAATTTATCACGCTTAGTAACTAAGCTGTGTTTTGGTTTAAACAAATATGAAATTTTGAGCCGACTAGATGCAACCTACCTCCTTGAAGTCTTGGTTAGAAAGAGCGAGATAGCATCCTAAGAATTTAAAATGGCTATGAAAGCCACTAGGGGGACATTCTGAGCTTTTGATTGGTTATTCATGTCATATATTGAAGTAAGTATAATAAGGGACTGTTTCCAAAATTGGAAAGAAGTG
>NW_013666973.1:284985-301961 GCF_000517525.1 Limulus polyphemus
AAAAAAATATGAAATTTCGAGCAGACTAAAGACACACCCTACCTCCTTGAAATATTGGTTCAAAAGAAAGAAATGGCATCCAAGCCTGTTAAAATGGCTGAGAAAATAGAAAGAGTTGGGTGGGGTGCCACTGTGTTTGATTTATTACATGAGCAATATCTTAGCAAATAGAAAAAATAAGACTTTCTTATTTTATATCCTAGCTTGTCAATATCAGTAATTTGAGTTTCTAATTCGTACAAAACTATAGACTTAGTATTTTGACTTCACAAACATTTAATTTGAACCAGTACTGCATTCAACATACCATTTGACACACAAAAATAGATGTTTATCTGTTGTTTTTAATATTTACTTTTAAATTAAGAAATTGAGTAATCTATAGTACTAAAATTTAAATTCTAATCTACAGTTTGATACCAAACTTATTGACATAAATTCATGAAATAGCAGTTAAATAAAATTTTGAATGTGATTCAACAAATGAGATAACATGGCCTTTCACCTGTGATCTATCTCAAAAGGGTAAAGAACAATTATGCATCCAACCAACTCACAGTTTTGAGTTTCATTATATAAAATTTATGCACAAGCTGCTCAAAATCATACACATTATTATCATACTTGGGAATGAGGCATTCGTGGTAATTATTTTCAATATGATACCTGACCTCTTTTCACATAATAGCTTTCCTCGATTTGTGCTACCCTATGCATACACAATTTTTACTCATCACTAGCCTTGAGACTCCACCTAATGTGATGTATTTACACGTAGTGCATTGTAGCACACAAATGAGCATGCTACAACCCTTCATCGATAGGAGTGTATCATACTTTCCTAGTGCAGCTGACTCCTTCTGTTCTGTAGAGCACAATCATCACTTCTCGATTTGGCACTTGCGTGTAATGTTTTGTATTTTTTCTCTTTTGAACTTTTCAGGTGTAGCCATTTTTCAGTGGAAGTATCTACAAAGACATTGTTTCACAAGTATCAGTAACTTTCATTTTGTCTGGTGTGAAACAACATGTCTTTGTTAATGCTAGCCTACCAACTATATTGGTTTTGTCTTTGTCTGTTGGGAGAGGTGATGTCTTTTGTGCAGCAGATGGTGGTGTCTTTCATGCAGCCTAAGCCTTCTTATGTCCGTGACATACCTCCATCTGTGTTTCTCTTTTTTTTCCACCTACCTTTGCCTCATCTATTATTGTCTTGATTCTACATCAGCCATTTTTTGGTTTCTCAGGTATGTTTTTTACATATTCAATTATTTTACCACTACTTTGGGGCTTACATGCCTTGCCCTCCTTCCTTTGTTAACTCATATGACTAGGCATGACTTTGTGCTGTATTGCTTTTCTTTGACTCCTAAACTCTGAAGTCTTTTCTTCAGACTTAGGGGTCAGATCCTCTGTCTTTTTTAGGCTTAGGTTTTCCTTCCTTCATCTTACACACACACTACTCTTTTCCATTATCTTTAACCTGCTTTCTGTGGTAATCCACCATTCCCCAATGGGGTTTTTATGAGATATTCATTCACTTATCTTTTTTACAGTGGCCTGTTTATCTTTCTCAGCATTTTCATTTTTTATTTGGTTGAACTTTTGCTAGAGTTGGTTAGGGCATGATGCCCTTATTACTCACTTGGTTTTGCCTCCTTTATATCTATTATGACTTCTTCTGGCTCTTTTCATCTGCCTGTATGATTTTACTAGTATACTTGTTTCTTTGGTGTTGTATATAGGGCCGCATGCCAATGATTTTACCTTATCCTCATTGGTTTAATGTCTCTCTTGTGCTCAATCTTTGAACTCTCTCTGTGTTCTGTCCTCCTGCTTCCTCTTCTCTCTCTGTCACCACTTACCATTCCTTTTCCCATTTGTCCTTCCACTGCTAGTAGACTTCAGAACTGACAGTCTTGGCTCAGGGTCAGTAGGGCTTATTTTGTTTGGTTTATGGGCTTTTGCCCTCTATTTGCAGCCAGTTGTCGAGAACTGGGATTTCTATCGGAGACCTTTGCTTTTTCCTCTCCTTCTCCAATGTTTTCTGCTTCCATTACTTTACATCCTCCAAAGGATTTTATTTCTTGCCAACATTGGTCTGTGACATTGTTGATCCTATTGGCTACAATTGCTGTTGGATGGGGGTTCTCATCATTTTCCAGGTTTTTCTTCCCATATTTTTGTGGTTCCCAGGTGTAGAGTCTATTACATTTTTCATGTCTCAGTTGGTTTCTCATCGTCCCTTATTTTCCCATGGGGATTTTATTACCCTATGGTGGTTTTTCGCCACAGGTCTTGGAATGACCGAGGTGGACATCTCAGATGCTTTTTTTCTTGTTTTGGCTCTGTACTAACAAGCTTTCTACAGTCATTCACTTCTCTTCCTTCAGGAGGTGTTATGTGTGGGTTGGTTGGTTCAGTTTGGAGGAGTCACATCTCACACTTTTGTTTTTCATTCATTTGGGTTTTTTCATTCATATTTCTGCAGGCCCTGTCTTTCTATTCTTCTTTTGAGGGACATGGAACAATTGGTTTCCCATGCCATATCCTCTCCTTCTCTCACTGTGTGGAAGGTTGTTTCTCTTTCGGGGATTTGGGCTTCCATGGAATTCTTTATCCCCTTGAGTCATGCTCATGTGCAACATTTAGAATGGACTACATGTTCTCTGGATTATTGCTTGGAATCCCTTTCCCTCAACCATTCTCCTTCCTTACTCAAAGACTTCACATGGTGACTTGATAAAACTACTCCCATAGTAGGTATTACACTTCTGAGAACTTTTGACTGTACATCAAATTTTTGATTCTTTTTTTTTTTTTTAGGATGGTTCATAGACATCTCATGATGATACATACAGCTAATTCTGCCATTGTCTCCTATATCAATCATCAGGGGAACGAACACTTTGTCATGCTCTCCCTGTTCCCACACTACCAACCCCTTTTTCTGGGCCCATTCTATACAAGTACTTCTAATAGCTTGTTCTATTCCAGGTGTCCTGAATCTTTTCATGGATTGTCTCTCGAGGTCTGCCAAGATACTAGTTGTGGATTGGTCCCTCATTCCTCTGGTGTTCATGTGACTACGCTCTCATCTGGACACAATTGCTCTAAATGATTTTACCACTCTTTTCATCACCCTACCTCCCATTTTCTGGTTTTCTGCTTTTGCTGGGGATGTATTCCAGCTGGACTGGTCCAACTTTTTTTCTACATGCCTACCCTCCTAATCGTCTTCTCCTTCGTGTTTTCTCTCATTCTGGACATTCCATGTTTCATCCTCCTGATGACTCCAAGCTGGCAAGCTTGGCCATGGTTTCTTCTATTGCATCTTCTCCTGCCCTCTCCTCCTCTACCTCTGTCACTTTCTTCCTTCAACTTCACTCCCCCTCTCCCATCCAGCAGAGTCATCACTTTGACTTCATGTGTCTTTCTTTTAGTGGAGTCCTTGCCACTTACCAGTTTCTAGGATGGTGGATCTTGGGGTTTCCTCCTGAATGTGATCACTTCCACTCAATCGAGAGTAGGGTGGTAGTTTTGTGTTGGCGTGGATGGTGAGTACTCTTCTCCAACTGCAGACAGGGTGAAAAATACTTAATACTTGATACCGCATGATTTTGGATTGGATGAATCTACCACATGCAGTTCATCCCTCTTGCTGGCTTTCCCCTATATTACCACTGCCTTGAGATTGGTTCCCAGGTGCTCTGGTGTTGGAACGGCGTAGAACCAGCTAACACGAGTCCTCACACATATGGCTGGTAGGGACCCAAGCAAAAAATTCCCAATGCTTCTTGGTTTTGGACTAGATTTGATCCATCTACATTTGCATTCCCCCTTCCTATCCCAGGTGACCTGGTGTTTGCTGTGTACTGGGTCTGCACACACATGTACCCCACCTGGGTTGTTTGAATGGAAGTTGTTTTTCAGTTTGCTTCCTCCTACTGCAGACCGGAAGACACATACCCGATGTTGCCCAGTTTTGAACTGGTGTTGACCCACTGATTACAGTGTGATAAGTCCTAGCCACTCTACACCATCTGGCACATCCATTTACTGATTGAACTTGCATGTTTTCTGCCTGAATTGGTGACACATATCCTTACAGTGGGTGAATAGTATACCCTGGTACAGATGTGTTGTAGTTTCCCACAAGTGTGACCCTATATATTAGGGTATCACACTCCATGGGCTCTTTTTGGAAAATTATTCTGAAGAGTGCTCATCCAGGTAACTTTTGCACTGGTCCCTCCACCGTTTCATTGTGGGATTCTAGCTATTATGTAAGCAGAGGTAAAGTATTGTATTAGAAGTTAACACTTTCCAACACTGAAAATGTTTTTCTGATAGATACTTACCTCACACTTCCCATCCATACTCCCCATTTTTGATGCATCTATTTTTTTGTCTAATCTCAAAGTGATGATTGTGCTCTACAGTTTAGAGGAAACCAGCTGCACTAGGAAGGTGTGTCACACTCCTATTGGTGGAGGGTTATCACATGCTCATTTGCATGCTACAATGCAGCTATACCACTTGATGTTAGGTGGGAGCTTCAAGGTTAGTGTTGAGAAAAAATTGTGCATATAGAGGGCAGCACAAATCGAGGAAAACTATTATGTCAGAGGAGGTAAGTATCTATCAGAAATACATTTTCAGAGTTGTAAAAAATTAACTTTATTTTGACATTACATATTCATATTTCCTTGCTTCGAGTTCAAACCTGAGAGTGCTCTACCGATACAGATAAAGGGTTAATCCCTTAGTTCTTGCTAGTAAGTGACTTTTTAACAACACAAACTATTACACATTTATGTAATAGCTCAATAAAAGTTGTAATAAACATATAGTGTATATTGACAACACATTGTTTGATTTATCAATACAGTCTGATTTGAGCATGGGTGTTACTTTTAGTTTGTAAACAGTGTTAGCCTGCTGAAGGAAAACTACTGGATTAATGTCATTAATTTTATCATGCAATAAAGTGTCCATTTAAATAGTGATATGTAATTTGGCAATTGGTAATTTTTTAGGATTTCCTATTATTTTATTTTTGAATATTTGGCTAACTTCTCAATTGTATACTGGATAGTAGATACGAAAAGTGCAATTGAGATGTTGTACAAAATATTCATGAATGAAAAAAATCATCACAGTTGCCAGATCTCTCTCTATTTCTTACCAACTACTTAATTTTATATTGGTAAAATGTATTTATTTATTTTATACTGATGGAGTTGAGGCTATGATTGTAGACATAAAACTAAAACTGTAACTGTATTTTAGTTGAAAATACATAAACATGTTTGTTTCTTTTGGTTTTACCACAAATAGTTGAGGCTGTAACTGTATTTGTGGTAAAACCAAAAGAAACAAACGTGTTTATGTATTTGCAACTAAAATAGTTGAGACTGTAACTGTACTTGTGGTAAAACTAAAAGAAACAAATGTGTTTGTATATTTTAAACTTAAAAGAGAGCTAAGGCTGTGACTGTATCTATTTTAAAACCATGAAGAGTACTGTAACATGTATAGAACAGTAATTACAAGCACAGTGAGTGGTTTTTGTTTAGATGAAATATATCATTGGTAATGAAATTTTGATGCAGAGTTTTTAAGTTCAAATGTTGAAAAGAAATTGAAGTTGAAAAAAGTAATACCAAAGAGTGTGATACAGTTTTCACTCGACTGTTATATTTCTTTTAGTGAAGAAGACCTTCTTGATATGGCACCATTTCTAAAAGAAAACTCAAGATTAGGTGAGAATTTTATATATATGTGTGTATTGAAGCAAAAGGGCTTAATAATTAAATATGAACCTCGTCATTAATTTTTTTCACATAAATTTGGAACATTGATTTTCATTTGTTTATTTTTCACTTTCTTAGATAGCTTACAAAATGTTTAGAGCTTATAATTTATGTTGATCAGGAAATTTCAAACTCATAACTATATTTTTAATTTTTCATCATGAAAAACTGTTCATAACATTTCTACAGTATGTTCTGTGCATTATTAAATCTGGATATATTTATAACTTCTGTACAGTGTTTCCACTTGCAGTAGTAGCCATGGACGTATTCAGAACGTCTCTATACTGTTACCACTTATAGTTCTTGATGTGTTAAGAATATTTTTCTGCAGTGTTTCCACTTATAGTAATAGCCATGGATGTGTTCAGAACATCTCTCTCTACTGTGTTTCCACTTATAGTCATGGATGTGTTCAGAACATCTCTCTACTGTGTTTCCACTTATAGTCATGGATGTGTTCAGAACATCTCTCTACTGTGTTTCCACTTATAGTCATGGATGTGTTCAGAACATCTCTCTCTACTGTGTTTCCACTTATAGTAATAGCCATGGATGTGTTCAGAACATCGCTCTCTACTGTGTTTCCACTTATAGTAATGAATGCATTCAGAACATCTCTCTACAGTGTTTCCTCTTATAGTAATGAATGTGTTCAGAACATCTCTCTCTCTACAGTGTTTCCTCTCACAGTAATAGCCATGGATGTGTTTAGAACATCTCTCTCTACTGTATTTCCACTTATAGTCATGGATGTGTTCAGAACATCTCTCTCTCTACTGTATTTCCACTTATAGTCATGGATGTGTTCAGAACAATTCTCTTCAATGTTTCCACTTTTAGTAATAGCCATGGATATTCTAGGAATCTCATCAAGAATATTTCCTTTTTTGGCCATTTCCAATAACAAAAGCAGTAAGAGGATTCTCTTAGTCAAAATGGTATAACCTGCATCTCAGGAAGCCAATGCATATCTCTCATATCAAACACATTAATTTGAACAAGTCTAATTATGATATTTTTCTTCGAGACTGTATGTGTTAAAGTTATAGCAGTTTAATTAATTCTTTAGTATTTGAAAGTTAACTTCAGTTTTTCCTTTTTATTTACTTTAATTCTTTTTTTTTATTTGGCTTATACATCATTATAACTATTAAGATAAAACTCACATTTTTAACTTTGATTCAGATTTCTGTGATTTGTCCATTGATAAAAAAGTTAGAAACATTGATTTTGTGAAAATTTCATCATTAAACATGATTCTTACTACATCTGTTTCATTTTTTTAATTTCATTAATAAGCGTAAATAATTCATCCTTAAAAGAAGGAAATTGATTGATATATATTTAAGACTCAAGCATTATATATTTTTACAGATAATATATATATATATATATACAATATTGATTGATTAGCTCAGTATAAGATAATAAAAGTAAGATATGTATAGGCAAGATTGAGTGAAGATTACCAGGGGAATTATAAAATGTGGAGAGGGCTCTGTGTTTCGTTGGTAAGACGAAATGTTGTTTTTTCATCTTTCCAGGTTGTCAAATAATACTTACCAAAGAGTTAGATGGAATAGAACTAAGGCTTCCAACTGCTACTAGAAACTTCTACGTAGATGGTCATGTTCCTCAGCCTCACTAATCTGTTGTGGAAGTGAAAATCATGAGAAATTTTGAGCCCACCAGTAAAGACTGTAAGTGTAGAGTTTAGAAAACATTTTATAAAGAAGGAAAGATGATGAGTAAAACTGTGTTATTATCTTATTTTATTCACTTAACAACGCTACTTTTGTTCATTAAATGTTTTATATCTGTTTTTCAAAGACATTCTTAGCTCTCAGGATTCTCTAATCAAGTGTATTTACATATATAATTTTTTTTTACTGTTCATATAAATACTGTATTCATTTAAATAGAATATTGTCACACTGAACATTACATGTATGATAACATTCTTTTCCAAATCATTTCTTTTTCGTTTTAAATCCTTGTATTGAATGCAAAACAGTTTCTAAGTGAATTTGTAAAAAGTTGTGATAGCAGTTTTTTTAGTTAGTTCTACAACATGATCCTATAAAAACAAACTCATATTAATCTCTAGTGAATTAGACAGTCACTTATAGTCATACTGTACAGTATTGGTAAATTTATAAGATCTTTTAGGTTTCATGATATCATAAATATGTTTAAAAAGTATTCAAAACTGTATTTACATTTTGTTTGTCATTAAGTCAGAAATTAAGCTTTCATAAAGTTCCTTTGTTCTGTTCAATTTTCATATACTAGCGTGTTTCCTGTTGTTTTGCCGTCACTGCTCCTTGTCTGTGTTCAGTGTTATTTATTTTACTTGCATTCAACTGCATACGTCTTCATTGTTTTTCAACTTCCAACTAGGTAATATGATATAATTACCAAGAGACTGACACAGTTACTGATATTCAGACTTTCTGTAATGATGGAGAACTGTGCATGAACAAAATATGTTGCAAGTTTCTTGAGATACAGACAGATTGGTGAATTCCTACCTGTAATTATGCTTAAATGAGAAAAACTGGGCCTGGTGGTTAGTATGCTCAACTTGCAATCTGCAGGTCACAAGTTCAACTCCTCATCACACTGAACGTGCTCACCCTTTTAGCTATGGAGGCATTATAATGTGACAGTCAATCCCATTAATTGTCACTAAAGAGTAGTCCAAGAGTTGGCCTTGAATGGTGTTGACTAGCTGCCTTCCCTCTAGTCTTTCACTGCTAAACTAGGGATGCCTAGCACAGATAGCCCTCGTGTAGCTTTGCAGGAAACTCCAAAACCAAACCAAGAAAAACTATAAGCATGGAATTTGTAAAATTACTTGGAAAACTACCTGGAAAAACTGATGTGTGTCTTCAAGTTTTTACTTGACCAGTTCTAATTCCTTATATAGCATAAACTTCTTATTTGTAAGTAATGTCACAATTTTCTTTGATTATATCATTCTTAGAGAATTTACTGATCATTATTTACTTTAAAAAAAACATTTAAGATAATTCTGCTAAAGTAACAACCCAGAAGACATATTTTATCAAAATGGGAATTTTTTTTTTTTTGATACAAAATGTACTTATCTCAGCATGTTTGTCATTGTAGAATATATTCCAATTTTAAAATCACCAGAAACTAAGATTTTTTAATTTTAAAAATTCATATCTTTAAAACAAGTTACAAAAGGTTCTTCGGTGCCACTTCAAAGACGAAAGCAATTAATACTAGCAATGTCTTACAGCTAATAATACATTTGATCTTCTTCGTCAAGTCGAGATAGATACTTGGCTTACATAACTGTTTAATGATGATAAAAGGAACAAAAACAACTAACTAATTGTTACGGCTAATAATTGTTTTAGTAAAGTTCTGTACATAACAAAAAATACTATACTTTATTAATTATACTAAAAAATATATATATACTGATGTATTTGCATTTTACATCAGTTTGAACTTTATGTTCAGTAATTGAATATCAACTTGACTGTAAAATAAAAATTTGGTTGATATTTTGCGAAGCTTAAAAAAACATGTCGTCTTTGCTTTATAGTGGCTAAAATCTCAGCTCTGTAAAGCACAGTTAATACATTACTAAATTGTGTAATTGTTATTTTTTTATTAAACATTATATGACTTGTTCAAAAACTAAAATAGTTTCACCAAATTATAAAATCTAGATAGGTTTGAGTAACAAACATTTAAAATTAGGTGTAGAAACATGACATACTGCAATGAAGAGAAACCAAGAGATGAACATTTATCATTAAAAATGTATTTTAAATGGTAATGAAAGAAGAAAACATGGGTATAACTAACTTGTACATCTCACGTTTTCCTGTCTTTTCTTAAGATGATTAATAGGATTGTCTATCTTAGTATTGGATAAAACTTTTCAATCTTTTATTTGCAGTATGATTTTGTGTATCCTATAATTAGATACATATTATGCAAAATTTAAAAATACGGGTTTTGATAGCTTTACATGAACTCTACCTATTCAGTGTGAAAGAAAATATTATGACTTACTAGCTGGTGGCCAGTGTTTCCTGTTCCATTTGTCTTTGTGATTATTCTGTGTTGGTCAATGGCCTTGAAAGAGTTATGATATTGTATTAGTTTTTTTGCTCTTCTGGCATATCCTGGTGATTTGGGTACTTTACTCACACACTTTTGGGTTTGCTTCTCACTGCTGAACATACTCACCCCTTTCAACCATGGGGTCATTATAAAGTGATGTTCAATCCTACTATTTGATTAGAGTAGCCCAAGAGTTAGCAGTGGGTGATGTTGATTAGCTACCTTCTGATGCAGTCTTACCTCTACTCACACAATGCTATCTCAGTCTTCTTTCTGCCCTCTAAGCATTGCTAGAGACATGTTTGGGCTCAGCACACCAGTTTATATACCCCATCAATTTCATGTCATTTTTGCACATGTGATTACCCTCTACCAATAGTATTGTGCCACTTATATGGGTGCAGCTAGCTTCCTCAGCTATTCCCACTCAGTCGTCACTTTCTTGATTGGCATTACATGATTTAGACATATGTTTCTAATAATTTTTTTCAACAGTTTTATTTTTCTGTATTTCAATTCAATTGTTTCGATGATTTGAATTTGTTTCTTTCTTCCTGAATTCTAAGTAAACTTAGTATTAATTCGAGGTTCATTGTATTGGAAATGGAAATTCCCATTACAGTCCACAATGCAAATGCTATGACTTCTCAGGACTTGGGTTTGACTTTATCTGCAGAGGAAGTAAAGCCTTAATTCTTAAGGAGCTAGAGTCAAATGTTCAATTGGCGATTTCTTACTTTTTCAATGTGAACATGTTTTTGAGGAAGAATACCATTATGGTGAAGAAAATTTGGACTCTTTTTTTTCTGGAACCCTCTTATTTTGGTCAGTCACAATCTACACCTATTCAGGAGATTTCACCTCTCACCCTTTTTTTTGCAACTTGTTAATCAGGTGTGTGATATTGTACATGTTTCCCCTCTCTCCTATGATGACCCCCAAAAAAACCTTTTTGGGTGACATTCCACCTTCTGAACTTTATAATTTTCCCCCTTCACCCAACATACAAGTTCATGCTCAAAGATTTTCTGACCAGCTTTAATCGGGTGTCAGTATGCCCTGTCCCCCTCATTTGTTGGACTAATATGCTTTGGTGTACCATAGTGTTCGGATCCATATTTGGATTCTCAGCAGTTGGATCCTCTACTCGTCCTTTTACTGTAAAACGTCAGAATCTGGTACAAAACATATAAGTAATAGTAACTTGAAATCTTGGGTAAATAAGGCTAATTTCTTAACACAGTAGTTGAAAGAAACTTTAGCCATTCAATCAGTGGCATCGTGCCCATAGGACATGGGTGTGCTTGAGTCCCTCCAAATGTGTTTTGCACACTGTTTTAATAATCCCAAATCCATGTATAAACATTTTATTAAATATGTTACAGTGGAAACTTAATAATATGAAAAGTATTATTGTTTGTATGATTGTTATTATTAACCCACCACCGATAACAAATGTACTTTCTTTGCTTTCTGACCACTACACCCCAAAAAATTTAGTGCTAGAATTTTAATACTTTATTTTCAGTGTCATTTAAAACATAGACAAGATAAATCTTTAGTTTTGTCTTGTTGGTTTCAGGATCTGTAGTGATGTACTGAAGGACCTAAACAGCTTACACAGAGATGCAGAATATGGCCACTTTGGATAGGAGGTGTTAGCATCATACTTTTGCTCGTGATAAATCCTAAATCCCAGTTTCCTGGAATTTCATGGGGTTTCTTATCTGGATAAAACCATATAAAACTATGATTAAAGTATAAGCACAAGAAATAAAAGAAATAACTTAATGTTTTTGCCTTCTAAGCTCAGTTATGTTCCATCTCATATAAGTCATAAAAGATACGATTATCTTATTAATAAAATTTTGAGACGTTTTCGTATTCTTTTCTCTTAAATTTTTTTTTTTTTTTATTTTACAAAAAAGTGATCCAACTCTATTTAGATTAGACTCTTAATAATTTGATCTAAGTCGTAAAGGCTTCAAAGTAAATGTTTAGTGTAACACTACTTTTGATAATCTAGATCACACTGTGATCTACAGCAGTGGTTCTCAAACGTTTTTGTTCATGGATCGCAGATAGAGAACTGCTGATCTCGGTAGTCCACTGCAAAATCCCATTTCAAAATCAAACCAGTTTATTAATGTAACTAATCTATATAAAAATAAATGCAAACACAACAAATTGTTTGGTGAAATAATTTAGCATAATTCAATAAAAGTATTAAAACACTATACTAAATACCTGTGTGCTTAAGTATCTCAACAATTTGTAAAAGTAAGATAAATATAAAAACTACTCAAGACAGTTCAAGCATGTTTAAATCATCAGTTAACCACTAACCACCTGTAGGAAATTAATGAAATCAAATGAAATGTAAATCTACAATGCATGTTAACAAAAACTCATCTATAGATTTTGGTTAGTGGCTTATTCAACTTATTCTCGACTTGCAATCTGAGGGTCACGGGTTTGAATCCCCATCACACCAAACATGCTCGCCTTTCAGCCGTAGGAATGTTATAATGTGATGCTCAATCCCACTATTTGTTGGTAAAAGAGTAGCCCAAGAGTTGGCAGTGGGTGATGATGACTATCTGCCTTCCCTCTAGTCTTACACTGCTAAATTAGGGACGGCTAGCGCAGATAGCCCTCGTGTAGCTTTGCGTGAAATTCAAAACAAACAAACAATTCAACTTATTTGGTTATGTAATGTGGTATGTTATTTAAAAAGCCTATTTATTTTAAATATTTCATAAGTTTATACACAGTAAACAACCTTGATTTAGATACTTATTTAAAAAGCCTATTTATTTTAAACATTTCATAAGGTTATACACTGTAAACAACTTTAATTTAGATACTTATTTAAAAAGCCTATTTTTTAAACATTTCATCATACAGTAAACAATCTTAATTTAGATACTTATTTAAAAAGCCTATTTATTTTAAACATTTCACAAGTTTATACACAGTAAATAACCTTAATTTAGATACTTCTAACACATTGGAATAACAATACACATTTTAACATTTCTTGTGCATGAAAAATAGAAAAGGAGTGATCTAAAAATCACACCATATATAATGTTTAACCAGCTGCATTCACTTTACATAAGAAATGGGGTTTTACATAAAAATATATATTACAGTGTAAATACCATTAACTAATAAAATATTCATGTCAGAATGCTTAATATTATTTAGGACAATATTGTATAATCCAGTGAAACAATACGAGTTTTAATAACATAGATTTCAACATTTATTAGTATTATAGGGCATTAAACAGAAATGCAGAGTTCATCAGAACGTATCTAACGTTTGCAACTTAAGATAGACCCAGTAATAATTACTGTTCTTTAAAATCTTAATTACGCCCTTATTTCACCAACTTTTTTTGTGTGTGAATGGTTAATGATAAAATAAAACCAAAATCACTAACTGAAATGATCTAGAAGTTTGCCAGGTGGAATTTTTATTTGAAAATTAAATTTGTTCCACCAAAGTTGAACTCTAAAAAAAAAAACCCAAGGACAGAAAGTGTAGTAAAAAAAAAAAAGCAGTTCCTGTGAAAAGTATTGGTAATTTAACGTACAGTAACTTTTCTTGAATACCTTATAAAAGGTGGTTATGGATAGAATACTCCTTTTCTGTTTTCTTGTACACCTTCCAAAATTTCACATACAGTTTTTATTCACTTCATAAGACATTGTTTATGTACACTTGTAATTTACTTTTTAATTCCTTCCAAATAATAAAATTCCCTCGCTTGTCTGAAGGTTTGTTGTAATGCTAAACATTGGGCTTCAATACCCACAGTGTTGAAAGTACAGATTGTGTAGTTTTGCACATCACAGCAAATAAACAAACAAAACCAAATAATGCAACAAGGGACCTTTTGGTCCATATAGAATGTCCTGTCCCCTAAGTTAAACTGAACATTAAAAAACCTCAAAGCCAGCCATTATCATTCAAATATTTATCAATCCCTTAAATTAACTGTGTCTACCAAATCTGAAGACAAATTTTATCCAAGGCCAACCACACTATCAGAAAAAAGAAAAATGCTGTTGTAGCTGATGGATTTTATCCAGCCAAAATTTACATTTGTATCCCATACTCTTACCATTTTCATCATTAAATACAAAAATTAAACACCTCAATCAGATCCATTTTAATATTATTTTTTTCATGAGAAAACAAGTTTGAAGATCATAACCTATTTTCATATGAGAACCCTTCCATCCTAGATATTATCCCAGTAGCCCTCATCTGAACTCTTTCCAACAATTCAATGTCCTGTCTAAGGTAAAAAGCTTAAGACTAATGTAGTACTCCAAATGTGGTCTAACCAATGAAAGACATATACAATAACAGTATAATCTCTTTAGATTTGTATTCATTATTTCCGTAGATACAACCTAAAATCCCATTTGCCCTACTACTAACAGCAGCACTTTACTTGGATGGCTTAAGAGACTTATAAATCAGAACACCAAGATATTTTTCTTCCTTAATACTGTAAGTTATTCTCATCAAAATTATACTCATACTTCAGATTGTGATATCCCACATGTATTATCTTGCATTTTTTCTAATTAAAAGTTGTCTACTATTTATTTGCCCAACTCTCTAATTAATCCAAATCCTTTTGGATTATGGTAATATCCTCCCTACAGCATACAACAACCAAAACTTTAATGTCATCAGCAAATTTAAATTATCTATTGACCATTCTTTCATCTATATCTTTGATGTAAATGACAAAGAGCAAAGGTCGGCCTAACACAGAGATCATTACATTAATCCAGTTTGGCTGAACTCCGTTTTTAACAACCCTCAGCTTTCTTCTGTCTAGCCAGTTTTACATCCAATGAACCAACCTATCTTCCACACATAAAGAGATCACTTTTTTAACAAGCTTTGTAAGTAGCACTTTGTCAAATACTTTTGAAATATCCAGATACACTAAATGAACATGTGTACCCTACCCTCATCTTACATAAGTAGTAACTTTTTCAAAGAATGTCAAACAATTTGTAAGTTAAGATCCCCCCCCCCAGTGAAACCATGTTGACTTTTGAACAAAATTCAAAATAAGTTTTTATTATGTTACCTTGAGGTAACCATGACTATGATGCATAACTTATACCCAAGGTGTAAAATTTGACCAACTTCAGCAATATGAAGTGACGAAAATGATCTGACTTGTATGTGACCTTGAAAGTATTTCTGCACAGCCAAATCTATGAACTATGACCTGATAAAAGAAACCAAACAATTACCTCTGTGTGATCTTGAATTTTAGATCACAATCCCAACTTTACTAAACTGTTTAGGCAATACCATCCTGATAATGGTTCAAAAACAAAGATGCACACATGTAAACTTAAAAGCACATCTGATGAACATACTAGCAAATACTGCATGTCCATTACATTTCTTAATGCTCTAGAATATTCAATGCATGTCTTTAAAATATGTTAATATAATTATCTACAGAGTGACACCTAACAAAAGATGTGGATCAAATTCCACAATTCACTGAGACCACTGCACAAATGTAGTTTTTCCAAATTCTCATGAAATGCAATTGAAAACTGCAAAATTGACTTAAAACATTATGGGAAGGTTCTAAATATTTGATTCCAATACAACTAGTTTACCTGAAAGTAGTTTTCATAAATATTCTGATTTCTTACCTATTGAACAATTAAAAATATAGTTTGTACATGTGTTTTTAATTTATATATATATAATGTACCGAGGTCATCAAAACTATTTTTTTTTTGTAAAACAGCACTAAAAGATTCTAGTTTTTCTAGCATTACCCAACCATAATAATTTGTAGTTTTTCTTCCTTCTTTGAAAAAAAATTTAAATGCTTATTTTGATGTCATACACAGTGGCCAGTAAACCTAAAATTTGAATAAAAAATATGTATATAGTAGGTGATACCATGTTGATCCTTTTGACCAGTCAGTAGGACAACCTTTTTCCTGCACATAGATAAAAGAATAAGGACACTCACATTCTACCTTATAAATCAAAATAATTTCCAAATAATACATAAATTTGACTCGGCATATTCCATTTAAAGTCTGAATGAGTAATAAATTTTCTGGAAGATGATAAATAGACTTAGATCCTAAATGTGTTATACATCATTAGAAAAACAGAATATTTTATGTTTATCACTGAAAGTACTGTTGAGTAGGTAATAAATATAGTTATAAGTATTATGTTATTCTCAGGTTCAAATATTTACCTTCCAAAGAAATACACATATCAAGGGGAAAACAAAAGGCTCAATAACCCAGTTTTGAATCCAAGTCACACACCACAATTTCTTCTTCCAATTTACTCTGGTTCACTATTTTCCTTTTGAGAAAATGGTTAGGATTTGCAGGATAACAGGAGGTTCAACAGAAGATGTAATTGAGTTTAACTGAATTGTCTTGGTTTTGAGTAAAGAAATGAAAACATGGTGAAACAATCCTTATTGAGTATAAATCACAATCAAAACAACTGGCCTGGCATTTAACAACACCTCTTGTACTCGGAGTAACAAATTGGCAGTATACAAAGAAAGGATAAGGAAGCAAAAAGATTGAAATGGTACTTTTCTATTTTTCGAAGATAAATATATATATTTATATATAAAAGAGGAAGTTTGTTTATTTTGTTCGCTATAGGAAACCAATTGGTTGAACTTGCAAATTTTTAAATAACTTCGTAGTTTTTTTACAAGAAATTTAATGGTACTATTTATTTTGTATTTGGTGTAGTATTTAATGACGAAATTGACAATTAATGATTATTGCGCCATTTTTTTGTAATAAATTGTTTTGTAATAAACATACAAACATAAACACGTTGTGCACATAGAAAGCGTTATGGCGGGAGACACTCAGATCACCTTGCTGTCAGTTCAGTATTTCCAAAAACAGTTTACTTTAAATAGTGCTAAGTGGTTTCATAAGTGATTTAGTAACTTTGTGAATTGCAAATTATTGTTTAGTGATACAGGTGATTATGTCACCC
>NW_013666973.1:302118-304087 GCF_000517525.1 Limulus polyphemus
AAAATCTCTCGCCGAGCATTGGCTATTATATTATTTCCCTGTCAATGTTCCCATCTTCATTAAAAGGTGTAAGATGACAAAAGTAAGATCTTGAAGAATATATCTATCTCTATATATATGATGTATATAAAAGAGGAAGTTTGTTTATTTTGTTCGCCATAGGAAACCAAACGGTTGAACATACAAATTTTAAAATAACTTCATAATAACCAGTTTTTTACAAGAAATTTAATGGTGCTATTTATTTTATATTTGCTGTAGTATTTAATGACGAAATTGACAATTACTGATTATTGCGCCATTTTTTTTTTGTAATAAACACACAAACATAAGCACGTTTTGCACATAGAAAGCGTTATGACGGGAGACATTCACATCACCTTGCTGTCAATTCAGTATTTCCAAAAACAGTTTTCTTTAAATAGTGCTAAGTGGTTTCATAAGTGATTTAGTAACTTTGTGAAATGAAAATTATTGTTTAGTGATACAGGTGATTATACCACCCAAGAAACGCCCTTTCTATGGAAAGTCATCTGCTGCTATAAAAATGCAAGCACAAAGAGCAGCTGAAACAGAAGAAGAATGCAATCAAAAACTTGAAGCACAAGCTGCAAGACAGGCTGCTCAAATACAGGAAGAGACTTTAGAACAATGTAAAGTTAGACTTCGAGCTCAAGCTGAAAGGCAGGCTGCTCAAAGACAGCAAAAAACTGTTGAAATTGCACAAAGCCAGAGTTCAGTCAGAATCATCAAGGCAAGCTGTATATAGACAACAAGAAACTTCTGAACAACGTCAAACCAGACTTCAAGCACAAAAATTAAGACAAATAACTTACAGAGAGCAAGAAACAGAGGAGCAACATGATGTACAATTTCAGGCTCAAAGAACAAGACAAGCTCAAACACGATCTAATTTCAAATAAAGCTTTGTTTGATTAAATGTTTTTTTTTATTTCTCACATCACAGCTTTTGTCTACTTATTGAATAATTTGCTGAAAAGATACTGATCCATACATTTCAAATCTAAATTTTCACCGTGGAACGCCGGATAACTCAGCTAGTAGATGTATAAATGTTCATAACTTGATATCTGAAGCTGATTAGTCATGAGCAAGAAAAGTATTGGAGAAAAAGAGCAGTAAAGTCAACTAATTTTGATAATTGTGCTGATTCACTGAATGTTCGAATTAGCTCTAATTGCATACTTCGAAAAAATGTTTAAATTTAAATTAATCGTAATTGACTTTCTGCATTTTCTTTCTGTGATATGTGTTACGTATCTGCTTGTTTGAAAATTTCCGGAAGAAATTCTTTCCGAGGAACTTCAGCGATACAAGTCCCGTCTTGATTAAAACTAGTTTATTTTTTGTCGATAAAAATTTTAGTAATACACAGAATTTACACAGTTACTTTAAACTTAACAACTATTATAACACACGCTATAAATCATACTATAAATAGTCGAAAGGCTTCAAAAATAGGAATTTTCAATCAAAATACTTAAATCTTGAAGCACTTTCAGTTTTTTTCCAAATTTAATCTACTTGTGTTTATTTTTATATTCTGGATCATAGAAAATTATTTTATTAACTTTCTAAGCACTATAATATTGTTACATCTCCGTTTGTTAATTAACTTTCCGTAACTTCGTTCCGACGAAACTTCAGCGACACAAGTTCTTTACTTAATAAAACTGGTTTATTCTTTCCGAATATAACTTTACCGATACACTCAACTTCCACAATCGCGCTAAACAAACGCTGTAACGTCTCTCGTGCTCTCTGACTGCAGTTCAATTACTCACTGTCCATACACACATTACCTCCGTCACGTTGTCCCCTCTTATATATACCCGACTACCCTATCTAGTAAATACTAGAGCATTTCTGAAAGAACAAGATCGTTCCAAAAAATAGAGGGCGCCACACCAGTCCCGTGACCTCGATGACGCAACGCTGCCCCTCCTTA
>NW_013666974.1:0-7473 GCF_000517525.1 Limulus polyphemus
GGGTGGAGAAAAGAAAAACTCGGTTGTTACGAAATCGTTACTAGAAAACATGTTAAAATTCTCAAACACCCAGCACTCAAAAGAACTCTCTCATCAGCTGTGACTATGAGCCTGAAAATACGAACAAAACACATATTAACATTGAAATGTCGAATTAAAACTGCCAACCTGGGACAAACTGTTAACGGATATCAACCAGTTAAGAATTGTAACATTGGAAATGGGCACAAGCATAAACCCAGTTACTTGTGTACTCATGTGGACTAGTCAGTTCTAAGGAAATGTTGAATTTAGAAAATTTCTGAGTCGATGATAAAGTTACAATAGGCCTATAATGTTTTCTTCCAGCTTATAAGACGACGGTAATTTCTATAGTTCTATATGGTGATGTTTTCTGGTAGTTTATAAAATTGATATATCATTTCAGTTTATGAGATGCTATTTTTTGTGGGTACATAGAGATATATATAATTTTTAACTTTATATGATGGCGGTAATTTCTATGGTTCTATAAACTAATGTTTTCTGCCAGTTTTTAAGATGACGGCAATTTCTATGGTTAAATGATGTGATGTTTTCTGCTAGTTTATAAGACTACGGTAATTTCTATAGTTTTATAAATTGATGTTTTCTGCTAGTTTATAAGACTACGGTAATTTCTATAGGTCTATAAGGTGATGTTTTCTGCTAGTTTGTAAGACTACGGTAATTTCTACAGTTTTATAAGGTGATGTTTTCTACTAGTTTTTAAGACTACGGTAATTTCTATAGTTTTATAAGGTGATGTTTTCTGCTAGTTTATAAGACTACGGTAATTTCTATAGGTCTATAAGGTGATGTTTTCTACTAGTTTATAAGACTACGGTAATTTCTATAGGTCTATAAGGTGATGTTTTCTGCTAGTTTGTAAGGCTACGGTAATTTCTATAGTTCTTTAAAGTGATATTTTCTGCCAGTTTATAAGACTACGGCAATTTTCTATAGTTTTATAAGGTGATGTTTTCTGGTAGTTTATAAAACTACGGCAATTTCTATAGTTTTATAAGGTGATGTTTTCTGGTAGTTTATAAATTGATATTTCCCTTAGTTTATGAGATGATATTTTTTGTGAGTATATAGAGAAGTATCTTCTGTTAGTTAACATGATGATTATAATTTTTGTGGTTCTATAAGATGATGTTTTCTGGTACTTTATAAATTGATATTTCCTTTAGTTTATGAGATGATATTTTTTGTGGGTATATAGAGAAGTATCTTCTGTTAGTTAACATGATGATTATAATTTTTGTGGGTATATAGAGATGTATCTTCTGTTAGTTAATATGATGATTGTTTTTTGTAGTTCTATAAGATGATGTTTTCTGGTAGTTTATAAATTGATATTTCCTTTAGTTTATGAGATGATATTTTTTGTGGGTATATAGAGATGTATCTTCTGTTAGTTTATATGATGACTGTAATTTTTGTGGTTCTATAAGATGATGTTTTCTGCTAATTTATAAGATTACGATAATTTCTGTGTTTTTATAAGTTGATGTTTTCTGCTTATAATGTGATATTTCCAATTAGTTTATGAGACAATATTTTTTTAGGTATAAATAGGTACTTTTTCTGTTAGTTTATGTGATGACAATGTTTTCTGTGGTCTTATAAGATGATGCTTTCTGCTTGTTTATAATATGATATTTTCTGTGGTTCTATATGTTGATGTTTTTTACTAGCTTATAAGATGATATCTTCTGTGGTTCTATATCTTGATGTTTTATACTAGTTTATAAGATGATAATATCTTCAGTGGTTCTATATGTTGATGTTTTTTACTAGTTTATAAGATGATATCTTCTGTGGTTCTATAAGGTGATGTTTTGTGATAATATATAAGATGATAATATTTTCAGTGATCCTATAAGGTGATGTTCTCTGTTAATTTGTATTATGATGTTTAATGTGTTAGAATCAATACAAAACTATTGTTTATATGTAACCCTAAAAGGGATAGAAGTTTATCGGTGCTCCTGTAAGTAACTGTTGTTCTGTTAGGAAGTTGTGCATCATTTTGATTGTGGCTATAGACTTGATACGATAAATAACTGACATTTGTACAAAAGTTTGAAGGTATGTTTTTAAATGAGAACTTAAAAAGTATGTTTCTACATGAATTCTGTAAGGAATTGACGACTTTCGTGGTAGCATATAACACCGATGGTTTTATGAAATACGGGTATATATATATATATATATGTTAATTTCTAAGGATTTCATTTATATTTACTTCTTTGAGAAATTTGATGATTTTCTTAATCCATAAAAATGTATAGTTTTTACTTGAATCTTTTCTTCCTGCTTTTATAAAGAAGCATAATTGAATGCGATTTTATAAGGGCCTGAAGGTTTTTAATTATTTAATAAGATTTGGTTTGTTTTCAATTTCGCGCAAAGCTACACGAGGGCTATCTGCACTAGCCCTCCCTAATTTAACAGTGTAAGACTAGAGGGAAGGCAACTAGTCATCCCCACACACTGCCAACTCTTGGCTTACTCATTTACCAACGAATAGGGGGGTTGACCGTCTCATTATAACGCCCCCACGGCTGAAAGGGCGAGCATGTTTGGTGTGACAGGAATACTAACCTGCGACCCTCAGATTGCAAGTCAAGCGCCCTAACCACCTGGCCTTATTTGAGAAGAAACTGTAATTTTATATCACATTATGAGGGAACTGACGTTTCTACGTTATTTTATATGGAACTGACATTTCTACGTTATTCTATATGGAACTGATATATCTACATTATTCTATATGGAACTGATATTTTTGGCACACTGCTCAAAATACTTAATGAATAATTGGAGTTCTCTGTATTCTCCCCATCACAAGTAATATCATGGATAACTCTGAGTTCATTTGTATGCAAAACAAGTGTCACGTGATCTGATATGTAAATATTTACTATTGAAGTCCATATCCATAAATGACAGTATGAAAATATAGACTTCACAGTCCAGTAAATTATCAGAATACGTTTGTTTATTAATGAGGCGTGTGATAATCTTGGACACTAATGCAAGTCACACGTCCGTGCGATGTTGGAGCAACATGCCTCAATATTCCATCAGTGCTGCTTCCTTTTCGTCAACGGTGAATGCTCAGAGCTGATTTACATGCTCACAAGCCACCTCTCCCCTATAAAATCGGATTTAAATACGGTGAGCCTGCTGGCCATTCCATCCGCTCGATATTATCACCTTCCAGAAAGTAACTCACCAGTTGGATATATTAGAACACTAATGCTTGTAAAACTGTATTCTTATATAACACAGTATTCATAATGCCACGTTTAGTACACAAAGGCCAGTGTGGTCACTAACATCGATACCTATTCACACACGGATGTTACCGCCGCCGAATGCGTGCCTTCCCTCCGTGAAATTGAAGTTAGATAGAATTCCGATTACTCTTTTAAGTGTGTAAAGGTCTCGGTTGGATAGAATTCCGATCACTCTTTTGTTGGATAGAATTCTGATTACTGATTTAAGTGTGTACAGGTCTCGGTTGGATAGAATTCCGATTACTCTTTTAAGTGTGTAAAGGTCTCGGTTGGATAGAATTCCGATCACTCTTTTGTTGGATAGAATTCTGATCACTGATTTAAGTGTGTACAGGTCTCAGTTGGATAGAATTCTGATCACTGATTTAAGTGTGTAAAGGTCTCGGTTGGATAGAATTCCGATCACTCTTTTGTTGGATAGAATTCTGATTACTGATTTAAGTGTGGAAAGGTCTCGGTTGGATAGGATTCCGATTACTGATTTAAGTGTGTAAAGGTCTCGGTTGGATAGAATTCCGATCACTTTTTTGTTGGATAGAATTCTGATCACTGATTTAAGTGTGTAAAGGTCTCGGTTGGATAGAGTTCCGATTACTGATTTAAGTGTGTAAAGGTCTCGGTTGGATAGAATTCCGATCACTCTTTTGTTGGATAGAATTCTGATTACTGATTTAAGTGTGGAAAGGTCTCGGTTGGATAGGATTCCGATCACTCTTTTAAATGTGTACAGGTCTTGTTTGGATAGAATTCTGATCACTCTTTCAAGTGTGCAAAGGTCTAGTATGTAGCGAAGTTATCTGTATACAAGAAATTTCTCCAAATGTCGTTTGACCAGTTCACGCATTTTTAACACTACTGAAGACGAATTGTTTTGTGGTAGTGCTAAGTTGGAAGAACGCACACCATTGGTTGTCTGACATATAGTCCAATCGTATGCAACCTGTTTCTGATAGTTTGTTTTAGTTGTTCAGCTGCTGCTCTGAACTGATGACTCTGGTTGGAGGCTGAGGTCCACTGGTTGTGTCAAAAGTCTACATTGTCTAAATAATTCATACTGACACGTGATTTTTATAAGAAAATCTTATGTTTCAGTGAAGCATCGGTGATATTATTTCACTCAAGCCACTAACGATTATGTAATTTTTTTATATAGATAACATTATAAATGGTATATAGTAAAACTTAAATCCTTTGTCTTTTCCAAAAATAGTCTTTATTATATATATGAAAATATATACACATGCATTTACGTACTGCCAAAATAAGGTGTATTTTATAGAAATTGTTTGTGTTTGTAATTAATGTTTTACGAAATTCACCTTCGCTTTGATGTTTATAAACTTCGTCAAGATTATAAATATTCAGTAAATCAACGGATAATTTTTCGAAATCAAAGATTTTACGTTATCTCTAATAAGATTGAGTATTGCTGTCATAAACCTAGTATAACGGTTAACTACGAGGCAAACGTAACACCTGCAGGCAACGTGCAGTCTGTTTGGTACCTTTTAGCCTAAAAAAAGGAACAGAAATTAATTGATTTTGGGAAAATTTCTTTTTCAATAAATACAACAGCTGATAACTTCATTTATTTCAAAACTACAGTTAAATGATTAAAAGTGTATCCCTCAGATTTGGCATGGCCAGGAGATTAGGGCGCTTGACTACCAATCTGAGGGTCGCGGGTTCGAATCCTCGTCCTACCAAACATGCTCGCCCCTTTCAGCCATGGGGACGTTATAATGTGATGGTCAATCCCACTATTCGTTAGTAAAAGAGTAGGCCAAGAGTTGGCGGTGATGACTAGCTGCCTCTCCTCTAGTCTTTTCACTGCTAAATTAGGGAAGGCTAGCGCAGATAGTCCTCTTGTAGCTTTACGCGAAATTCAAAACAAACCCTCAGATTACCGACCTCTTTTATACCGTTCACTGACGTTAATGCAAAGAACTGACCAAAAAAGTTGGATAAGTCAATCATTTTCTACCCAAAATATATAGGGGGACCATAGTTGTAAATGGTGGGTTTAATCGCAATATTAATGATATTTTGTGTTTATCCTTATTTTGTGACTCATATTTTATTTAAAACTCTGTAACTAACACATTCATGGGCACATAAGCAATATGGTGTATAAATATTTCAGAAACGTATATTTTAAAAGAAGAGACCGGTAGGGCTTTATTGGTAGCTGTCAGGTTTCGTTTTTGTGGAGTCTTCTACAGTAGGTGTCTGTGACTTGTTGACGGTAAAGGTAACTATGAATAAACAGCACGCACCACACTTGTTTCCATTCAACATATATATTCAAAAACAAAATACATACAAATATATCAACACGGTCATAACCTCTTCTTTCTCGTAGCGTATCTTCGACCTTCTGATTGTTTATGCTTCACTGTCCCACTTTTTTATATCTCTTCTCTCAACGTTGGTTCGCTACCAACCCTTCACGAACAATTCCTACGTGCCATTCTATACTCTTGACACCAACGAGTTACACCCGCAAAATAAATAAATAAATCATAAATTAGAAAAACAACACAATAAAAAAATAATAATCTTGTATATCGTAGCTATCAGCCTGCGGATCTAAGAATCCAAGATTCAAGACGTAATGTTGCACAATATCCTCCGCGTGCCATCCAGTGGCACAGCGGTATATCTGCAGGCTTACAACATTAGAAATCAAGTTTCGATGCCCGTGGTGACAGAGCACAGATTGCCCATTGTGTAGCTTTGTGCTTAATTACAAACAAACAAAAACTAAAGGCATAATATAAAAGTGACACCCAACTCCTTGATTTGCTTCCAAGACAAAGAGTAAGTATATGTGGCGGCAGGGGCTGCTGGGTGGCTTTCCTTTCTCTAAACAGTTGTTGAAAATTAGGGGAGTCTGTGTAACCGAAACTTTGGTGTGTCTCACCTAACCGGTCAACCCAAGTTTGTATATGGCGCTGTTTTGAAAATTCTAATTATAGTTTTAAAAGAATAACGACATAAAGTTTGAAAAAGTTGTACATATAATTAGTTTCAAAAAGTTGTATGTAGAATATCAAACTGTTTTCCAACATTAAAGTTGACGATGTTGAGCCACAGAAGATACGTAGTTATTAAATTAATGCTTCATTGAAATATTGACATTGATATTGTAAGTTTCATATGTATACAAATAGAGAAGTATTATAATACAAAGATTGAAATTATATTTCAGAACACAGACTTGTTTAAACTAAAGAAGTATTAGACTATCAACACTGAAACTGTAACCTTCAGAACACACAGACTTGTATAAAACCAAAGAAGTATTAGAATACAAAGATTGAAACTAACTTTCAGAACACAGACTTGTTTAAAACTAGAGAAGTATTAGAATATCAACACTGAAACTGTAACTTTCAGAACACACAGATTTGTTTAAAACTAGAGAAGTATTAGAATATCAACACTGAAACTGTAACCTTCAGAACACACAGACTTGTATAAATCCAAAGAAGTATTAGAATACAAAGATTGAAACTAACTTTCAGAACACACAGACTTGTTTAAAACTAGAGAAGTATTAGAATATGAAGACTGAAACTGTAACTTTCAGAACACACAGATTTGTATAAAACCAGAGAAGTATTAGAATACAAAGATTGAAACTAACTTTCAGAACACACAGACTTGTTTAAAACTAGAGAAGTATTAGAATACCAAGACTGAAACTGTAACTTTCAGAACACACAGATTTGTATAAAACCAGAGAAGTATTAGAATACAAAGATTGATACTAACTTTCAGAACACACAGACTTGCATAAAACTAGAAAAGTATTAGAATACCAAGATTAAAATAAATCCCTAACCAAACTGCATTTTAAGCTTTGCGTATAAGTTTTCTCACATCTGTCTAGAGATAAAATGGTGTCTACCTGTTAGCCACTAAACGATTTTACATGTTTCATTTTTGTCTAGAGGTAAAATGGTGTCTACTTGTTAGCCACTAAACGATTTTACATGTTTCATTTCTGTCTAGAGGTAAAATGTTGTCTATCTGTTAGCCAATAAACGATTTTACATGTTTCATTTATGTCTAGAGGTAAAATGTTGTCTATCTGTTAGCCAATAAACGATTTTACATGTTTTTAGACCGTTGCTTATTT
>NW_013666974.1:8249-13887 GCF_000517525.1 Limulus polyphemus
TATGAAATAGGTCTATTTCAAAGAATGAAATAGGTCTATTTCAAAGTGCGCAGAACTTCCTAAATTTTGATTTTTTCTTTTCATGTTTTTAGAAAGGAAAAAAAAAACTAAAAATTAACTGCATTCAGTCAAAATGTTAATCCTTTAGAAAATTTCATTATGAACGGAAATCTAATCTCGCCGAATAAGAAGTTATCGTTATTTCAACTTTTAATTTACACGGAAATAATCTGTTTTTCGATATACCCTATCTCGTCATCGTTCATTAAAAACAGGAAATGTTTCTTTCATCTTTCTCCTTTTTTTTGTGTGTAGGTTTTGAAGATCTGAAAAAACCAATTCTAACAAGATTGTCCCCTTCAACTGGCTGAGCTTAGAGGTAAAGATTTAATTAACACACAAATGGAATGCGATCTTGTAGTCTCCACCAAACTCTTACTGCTCACAAGTGAACCACTGTTGCCTGCTCGCTAGAAGCTGTGAAACCATAATTTAATCAACAATGTGAAAGAATTAATTAAAAACTCCCTTAGGTATTAGAGAATAAATCGTTATGCGATGAAAGATGTTTCAAATGGCTTGGAACTTGTCCGACGATTGGTGTTCGGCTCGGGGCCACGAGTGATAGATAAACTTCTGCTAAGGCGTATTAATTTTCTGCGGGAAGAAATACAAATCCATTTCTATTAGTAAATTTTGTCATTTCACTTACACAACTGTAATTTCTTCATTTCAGATGATAATTTTTCAATTTTCTAATTTAAATTAGATATTTTTTCTTGAAACTTTTAAAAGTTTTTTTTGTAATGAAGAAAAAATAATTTAACCTAGCGTCAAGTCGAGGAAGGCTTACAGATCTATTAGAACCTATAAAGCAAAAGTTTTAACGTTTATAACAAGATGGTTAAAAAAAAGCAGAATTCCATGTTTCGATAGATACTCGTCAGTTGACCATGAGCGTATGAGTAAGAGGTAAAATATAATTGAAATAGGTCTCTAAATTTAATACACAACAACAAATAGCACAAAACAGCCTTCAGCGTCACGTTTCATAAATCTTTAGAATTATGTGTCGCTTTTACACTTCTGTTTATTGAACAAGCATGACAATAAATTCTGATGAATATCATGTTAAATTTCACGTTTTTTATATATATACCTTACTTTGACACGGTTTTCGATGAGAGAGGAGTCTTTGTGTTCTTCATTATATTTGCATGTAGCACAATTATACACAAGATCAATGACTGGATTAATTACACGCTAGAAGAAACGGTAAATACGACCTTGTATAGAATTGATTACCTTCTTTTGTTGTTGCGGAACAATTGGCTCCCAATCAAACGAGACTAAAAGTGAATTTTGAAATAACTTATTACCACGAATGGTCTCATTTTATGTAGGGACTGGAATATGTTGTACTTAACAACTGCGAGCGGCTTGATATATGGGAAAACACAATGATACCACCACTTTTCTTTAGTAGTACTACAATTATATTCACAGCATTTTTATTTTTAAGCGATGTAATTATCTATTTATATATAAGTCAGAACTGACATCATATGTGACTGACTTTAAACATATCTATATATATATATATATATCTATATATTGAGAGGGAGATTAAAAATTTACATCTACGTGAGGCACGTGAGACATGCAACTTGAATGTACCACGTGGAGATACTTTAACTTACATACGTGACCATGAATACAATACATGCCACAAGTGGGATGAAGCCCTTCAGAATAATATAACCGTGTGCTTTGAAATATGAAACAAATTTCTAAAACTTTTGGGCAGGAGTCAAAAATAATAGCTAATTATAAATCTTCTGGTCATGAGTGATAGAAATCATTGAGCAAAATGTAATATATATATATATTGAAAAAGAGATATTATCTTTTCGATTTTTATATTCTATTTGTTTTGAAAACAAGTCAAGGTCAAGGGTCAAACTCGCTCCAAGTTGTCAAAAAACAATGCCAGTAGGTGGGGATAACTGAAATTGGCACCAGAAGCAAATTGCATAACGATATCTGAAACTGAAAAACCGTTGTAGACCCGAATGTAGCCGTTAATAGTCACAGGTGGATTAACATTGTTGCATTATAACGTTAAATACCATCTTGAACAAGGAGTAGTCTAATAATGTACGCTTCTATCTTTATTATTAAGAACGACCAGGGCTGTCATCTTTACATGAAGTGACCAGGACTGTCATCTTTACATGAAGTTATACACGTGAATTAACAAGTAAAACAAATCGCGATCTGTAATAGTAAAAAACGGCCATTTCTCGTATTTACTCGTGTTTTATTTGTTAACGAGCATTGTCGTTACCTTTCAACAGTTCAATATATTTCTTTCCTTAGCTAAGTATGAACAGTACTGAATATGCGTTATATTGAAGAGTTCTATCGTAGCACCATGCGTTATATTGAAGCGTTCTATCGTAGCACCATGCGTTATATTGAATAGTTCTATCGTAGAACCATGCGTTATATTGAAGCGTTCTATCGTAGCAGCATGCGTTATATTGAAGCGTTCTAACGTAGCACCATGCGTTATATTGAAGCGTTCTAACGTAGCACCATGCGTTATATTGTAGTGCTCTGCCATTACATTAGGTGTTAGCATTTTGATGTAGCACTCTGCCATTGTATCATGCATTATACTGTAGTGCTCTAACATGGCATCAGGAACTAGCGTGGTGTTGTTGCGTTCTGCCATTACACCATGTGTTATGTTGTCGTGTTCCGTCACGACATAATGCTTTGTGTTGTAGCATTCTGTTGTAGCGTTCGATCATCACATTATCTATATTCAGTTATGTAGCTCGTTTTGTATCATTATTTTTGTCGTTTATGAGTCGACTATTTTTACCTGTGTCCCTTCATGTCGAAACATAGTCCACATTATTAGTTTTAGTTTAACCAGAATATGAAGTGTTTGGTATTTATTGGCATTCTGCCTGTTATGTTTTCTAATCTAACGAGAAATCATCTGTACAACATATAGAAAGCCCGAATTCGTAACTTGAAAAAAAAAGCCCAACTTTGTGCTTAAATTTTGATGTACAGGGAATGCTGTATGTTTACCATTGTATGTGTCGCGTATTTTTATAATACAATTGAATACGACCATCTATTATATATCGTTTAGCTGCTGCAGAGAAGATATGGAGAAAATAGGGATACATATATAACCAAATTCCCTTGTGATTTTTTGATGGTTTTACTGTCTTGAATTGTGTAAGGTAAACTAAAAGATAGACTTCCCCTCCTCAAGTTCAAAACGATCCAGAACTTAAGAAGTAATTTTATATTGGAATTCCATATTTCACAAACATCGTCAATGAATCTACACAGAAAGGACATCATTGTCCACATCATTTTATAAAAAACGATCCGTAATTTCAGCGTTTTCTTTTCTATTATTTACAACTCTATTTCTTAAAGCTGTTTCTTTAATTAGTGACATAACTGACCCCTTGATTCTAAAATCTCCATTTTTAAAAACAGGTTGAAAGTTCGCTCAAACTAATCTTTTAAAATATCAAGCAATGAATTTTCTTTATTCACTTCCAGTTATGGTGTTAATGCTTTTAGCTGGTGGAGTTGAACAACATCCACAGTAACACTATAGAGTACTCATTGAAAAAAAAGGTCTTCTACAAGTATTTCCAAAAGTGATATAGTACTGTTCAAGTGAGCTGGAACTACGTTAAGCAGAGAATCCAAACATATTTTTCAAGAATTCAAGAAATGGTTTCAATAGGTGAACCTGAAGATTAGGTACTTGGATGGAGACGTTTATAACATTTCAAGTAACGACAAAAGCCAAGTGTACGACTGTAAAAAAAACTGCCCCTGAAGAGTCGGCAAAGGCGAAATATCGAACAATAAACAAAAACATTCCGGGCACCTTTATTCTCTTCTTTAGTTTCCTACTTTTGAAAACATTTCAGTCAGTACTGTATTTTCGTTATTAGTGTTAAGTTTTAGTAATGCGATCCAGAATTCTGTGTTTTAAAGATTTCCCTACTGTAATATTTACTTGCATAACAGATTCTACGTCTTGTATTTTTATGTTGACTGACATGCCACTCGACTTATTTTCACAGAAAAAATCGGAGCGATATAAAGGAGGGAAAGAGAGGCTTTGTTTTGTTTTTAATTTCGCGCAAAGCTACACGAGGTCTATTTGCGCTAGTCGTCCTTAATTTAGCTGTGAAAGGCTAGAGGAAAGGCAGCTAGTCATCACCACCCATCGACAAATCTTGAGCTACTCTTTACCAACGAATAATGGGGATTGATTGTCACATTATAACGTCTTCGCGGCTGAAAGGAGCGAGTATGTTTGGTGATTGCGAGTCGAGCGCTTCCTAACCATCTGGCCATTCCGGGCCGAGAAAAGAGGGGTAAACAAATGTTCAAAAAACCCACCTTGTTATCAATCTTAGCATTTTTCGATTCCGAAAACAAATTTTTAACAATGAGATTTTATATCATTTTATTAACTCTAATAAATGTATTCTGTCTTTTCGATATTACTTTTCTTTGCTTTTATGTCTTTTTCTTGAATATATTTGATTATCGTTTCTCGCGAATCCTACAAGAGTAGCCCAAAAGTTGGCGGTGAGTGCTGTTAACTAAATGCCTTCTATCTACCTTAACGCTTCAAATTAGGGGTACTACACCTGTATTGGTTTGAATAGCACAACAACACTGACTTCAGTCATTTTCCTTTAACCAATATAACTACCGTACATTGTCCGAATATCTTTTGCATGAATCTGAACATCGTATTTGTCACGTACTTCTCTACCTACATCTAAGAACAATTTTTTATCATAATTTTCTGTAAACGGGCTACAACTGAATAAAATACTTTCCAGCATTTTGTCGGAATACATCACATCGATTACGAGAAGTGGTTTGATTGGACGTAAAGTGGGAATCGCATATATGTGGTTAGTTGGTATACGGATTATTAAGTATACTTTTTTATTTTATAATATCGTATACGATGCTCTCTACTAAGCCTAAATCGACAGACTCCTGACGTTTACTGTTGTTTGTACACATTATGTGGATATTAATTATCGAAACAAAAGTAGTTTCGTATTTTGCCCACTAACAAAGCCTTCTTGCATTTTTGGACGATTATGGTAAGATAGATGTCTCGGTATTTTCAAAAAACGTAACATTAAAAAGCCATAATGAAATGAATATATAAATAAATCTTTTTCTAAACGTCTTTGCGCATTAAGTCTACTTAGCCCTATTTTCCAATAAACTACATTTAACTTGTATACTCTTCACATGTGTCCTTATTCTAAATTTTTACGTTTTGATTCTCATATCTGACACTAGGTGTTACTAATCAATTGTTATAATTTCAAAATTTTAAAATGGAACCGTTAAATGTTATCATTGAGCTACACATATTTCAACCTGAATAGACTTATATATTTCCAGAATTTAATCTTTTAGAAAAATAAAAAAATTATAAAGTGTTTAATAAGGGTTAGTCCCGGTAGCTGAAATATGTTACTTCTCAAGGCAACAATTTCTTAAGATTCTTTGAGTATAGTTTGTTTGTTTGTAATTAAGCACAAAGCTATACAAT
>NW_013666974.1:14106-15085 GCF_000517525.1 Limulus polyphemus
CCCAGCTTCTAGCGTTGTAAGTCCGCAAACATACCACTGTGCCACTGGGGGGTGGGGGGTGGGGCTTTGAGTATGGAATTTGCACTAACGACAATGTTGTTTGTTCCCAGTCTTTCTGCACTTCTGGTCGTTTGGTTTCTGAAGTTCATTTTACCAATCAGGTTCAAACCTGCTTTGTTAAAAGATCGTGGAATCATAAGTGTCGATTGCTAAAGTTAGAATATGGAACAATGTGTTTATTTGTTTACAGACAAAGTAAGTACCAGAGACTACTACTGTACCACCACTCAAACGCAACATATTTCATTTTCTTTTTACACTGATTTATGAAACACTATCTAAAATATTATGAAATCTTTGAACATGCAATCAATGACGATCAGCTGTAGATTAAAGAAAAACGAACTATTGTTTTTTATTTAAAAGATTTGGAATATATTATACAAAAAAGAATATGTGTAAGAATACATTATATCCTAAATGACGGAGTGTAAATACAAATTATCTATATATATATCTATATCCCTGGAAATATTAAATAGACCTCTTTGAAACTAACATCAGGGTACAACTAAATATTAGGGTCGGCATGGCCAGGTGGTTAGGGTGGATGACTCGCAATCTGCGGGTCGCGGGTTCGACTCCCCGTCACACCAAACATGCTCTCCCTTTCAAACGTAGGGGCGTTATAAAGTGACGGTCAATCCCACTATTCGTTGGTAAAAAAGTAGCCCAACAGTCGGCGAGCGGTGGATGGTGTTGACTAGTTGTCTTTCCTCTAGTCTTACACTGCTAAATTAGAGACGGCTAGCGCAGATAGCCCTCGTGTAGATTTGCGCGAAATTCGTAACAAAGAAACAAACTAAATATTGTAAGAATAATTCATTTTATATCTAAAATACTAAATATTTTTTGTAAATGTTTATTTAAAATCCTAAAAACTGGACCCAAAACAAATCGATATGACAGAAAGTTTTAC
>NW_013666974.1:15814-21418 GCF_000517525.1 Limulus polyphemus
GGGTTGTAGTATGCAGTATCTTTTGATATTACTAGGCGTATGTAAATTTTGATTTACAAAGAAAAGGTGCGAAATGTCCTTAAAGCTTATTATTGGAGTAAAAGGAATATCTTTTTTATTAATCACGATATGTAATGTTTGTAAAAAGCAGATAATGTAAAAAGCAGATAATGAAAAGCACAGCGAAAACTAATTTGTTTTTCTCTTAAACCTCAAATTTTCTGAAATATTGAACTAAAATTGACATTTCTAATTTTCGACAAATTTATATATACACAACACACATGCATATAGATAGTACAATTTAGTAGTCTCTAATTCGTATATAATAACATACCAAAATTGTGTACTATTTTTTAAATATAAACTCTTTTCATGCAACGATACTATCTGAAGAGCAACTCGGACTCACTGTATTAAACTGGTATATATGTTGTGACACAACTCTGGCGGCGACACTTGATATGACGGTATTTACAGAATAATAAGTAAACGATTATTATTTTTTGAAAAGCAAAGCTGAGTGTGAAGATGATTATATAAAACTCGAACATTGTTTTGCACATTGTACTAAATATCGGACAACCTAATATGGCCTGGGATTGCATGTCGCGAGTTCAAATCGTGTCACCGCATATGCTAGTTCTTTCAGCCTTGGGGGGCGTTATAATGTCACAGTCAATTTTACTGTTCGTTGGAAAAGAGTATTCCAAAAGTTAGCGGTGTTGACTAGCTGCTTTTTGTCTAGCGCAGATACCACTCAAGTAGATTTGCGCAAATTAAACAAACATATAAACAATACTAAGCACTTGACGTTAATAAAATATGAGGGACAATCAAATCTTCAAAAATAGAAATTAGATGGTCCAATATTTTAAAAATTTGATTGACTTATGAACTTTCAAAGAACGGGACTAGAGACAGAGAAAGATGAAAAAGTCAAAAATATTTAAAAGGCCTACATTCTCCATCTGGAGGTTAGTTGGACGTAATTAGTAAATCGATGAGCTTTTTAAATCCAAGAATAAATATAATTTTTTTAAGGAATCAGCTTTCATTTGGCCAGGAAAGAAATTTTAAGGGACTATTTTCTCTACTCAGACATTTTCAGTAAATCACATACAAAATGTAAAACGTTAGATATTCCTGATTTATCCGTGTAAAAATAAATATAACAACAATAATAATCACTATAGGACAATCAATCACTCTTTATGACCACCAAGGGGTTTTAAGAGTTAACTGTTCTTTAGCCACCACAGGACTTTAAGTGAAGACTGTTCTTATGGTCACCAAGGGACTTTAAGGGAAGATTGTTCTTATGATCGCCAAGGAGTTTTAAGGGCAAAATGTTCTTATGACTTCCAAGAGACTTTAAAGATTGACTGTTCTTATGACCACCAAGGGGCCTTATGAGCAAACTGTTCTTACACAGATACAATTTTAGCTAAATATCTTTTGTAAAAAAATATAGTGTTGAGAAATTGAACAATTTTTGATCAAGTGAAAGCAACAAAAATAAACAATGTTTAATATATTAATGATTCGCTTTCTGAACTTAAAGTATAATTCACTAAGACTCGCTCGCATGTGCAAAGAACAACAACTTGAAATATGTAGAACTTTATAAAATTAAGAAAGTCGCCAATAAAATAATTTTGGTGAGTAAACTGTGCTAGAATTTGCCCCCCCCCCGATGGGTCGGCGGGAAGTTTACGGACTTATAACGCTAAAATCCGAGGTTCGATTCTCCGCGGTGGATAGCGTGCAAATATATCCTTTCTGTAGTTCTGTACTGAAAAATCAACAGCTGCTATGATTCGAAATGTCTTGAAATATCTCAGATGAGATCAAATATGTCAGTTTATGCCAAGTTTGATAGATCAGCTCATCTGCAAAATCGATCAAACTATTTTTGAATAACAGTAATGTCGAACATCAGGTGATGTGACATAATGAAAAGCCTAAATCGGCCTAAATCCGTCCAAACCTTTATAGCTTGTATTTGGTTATTTTTTGTTTGTTTTGAATTTCGCGCAAAGCTACATGAGAGCTATCTGCGCTAATCTTCCCTAATTTAGCAGTGTAAGACTAGAGGGAAGGCAGCTAGTCAGAACCACCAACCTCCAACTCTTGGGCTACTCTTTTACTAACGAATAATGGGATTGACCGTCTCATTATAACGCCCCCACGGTTGAAAGGGCGAGCATGTTTGGTGGGACGGGAATTGAAACCCGCGACCCTCAGATTGCGAGGCAAGCGCCCTAACCACCAGGCCATATTGGGTTAGCCTATATGCATGAAGTGTTTAAATGTTTATATCTAAAAAATCCTAGCTGTGGAAACGTACGTATCTAAAAAATATGAAAAAAAAGATTATAAAGATTTTTGTTGTTGAAAATGATGGTACAGGACAAATCAAAATTTGTATAAAAGGCCTCGAGAGTCGGTAACTTTCGGCGACTGCCTCGGAAGAACCCGCTACGGGAGAACTTTGAAGACAAAAGTTTTAGCTTTCGTACATCGGACTTAGAATTCTTGCGTAACGTTAACTTAATGGCCTGTTCTTGTTTCTTTTGAATTTCGCGCAAAGCTACACGAGGGCTATCTGCGCTAGCCGTCCCTAATTTAGCAGTGTAAGACTAGAGGGAAGGCAGCTAGTCATCACCACCCACCGCCAACTCTTGGGTTACTCTTTTACTAACGAATAGTGGGGTTGACCGTCACGTTATAACGCCCCCATGGCTGAAAGGGCGAGCATGTTTGGTGTGAGAGGGATTCGAACCCGCGATCCTCAGATTGCGAGTCGAGCGCCGTAACCACCTGGCCATGCCGGGCCGCTGGCCTGTTCTTCCAATTCTGAATGTACCGAGAGTCGCTAACGCAAGTAGAAGACAAATTACCCCGGTAACTTGTTTTCTACTTACGTTACCGACTTTCGAGGTAACTTCTTCTACTTACGTTACCGACTCTCGGGGTAATTTGTCTTCTACTTACGTTACCGACTCTCGGGGTAACTTGTTTTCTACTTACGTTACCGACTTTCGAGGTAACTTCTTCTACTTACGTTACCGACTCTCGGGGTAACTTGTCTTCTACTTACGTTACCGACTTTTCCGAGAGTCTGTAACGTAAGTAGAAGACAAATTACCCCGAGAGTCGGTAACGTAAGTAGAAGACAAATTACCCCGAGAGTCGGTAACGTAAGTAGAAGAAGTTACCTCGAAAGCCGGTAACGTAAGTAGAAGACAAATTACCCCAAGAGTCGGTAACGTAAGTAGAAGACAAGTTACCCCGAGAGTCGGTAACGTAACCCGACCTACACGAAAGATCCCGCCAACGAGCTCACAGCCAAAATAACTTGATATACGATCCCGTCATAGATGGACTTTGAAAGCTAGGCGCGAATTCCTTCTCGTGTCGAAAGAACCTGCCAACATTTTCACAAAGGCCCCCAAGATTCGGTATCATATCTCAAACACAAGGCTTAAATTTTGCAAAACAAAAACATACATAAACATAGAAAACAAAAAGCGTATTATTTGATTGACTAATAGATGATGTTTCAAATATACAAGCAAATATATACATGTATATGTATATATTTATATATATATCGAAGTTATTTTTAGATTCCAGCTGGCTCAGCGGTAAGCTTTAAGAATTAGATTTAATGTTTGATCCCTGCGTCGGACACAGCACAGATAGTTTGCATAGCATTGCGCTAAAACAAACAAGACTGGTTTCAAAAGACTAAAAATTTGAGTTTAATATTGTGGTGACCTCAGTTTTCATTAAATCGCTCAGTTTTCCGTTGTTATTTGTTCCTCGGCATTGTTCTGTACTAGACGTTTTAACCAGTTCGAAAAGTACGAACTTTCTATAAAAGATTTTTTAGTTATTTTGACCAGTTAATTACCCTTCACTTCGTTCAAGAATTTCCAGTGTTACTTCAATACACTTTACTGTATTAAGTACTTAAATTTTTTTTTAATTCATTAAAACATTTTCATCTAAAAAATATATTGTTAGTATCTGTATCGTTCACTAAGTTCTTTATTTAAAAAAAACGACACTCCCGGAATCTTATGTAATAAAACGTCATTTCCAGTGTCCCATGTTGGTCAGTAAGTGTTTGTTTTCGAAAATCACATTTCCAGTGTACAATGTAGTACATTAAAGTGCGTATTATCATAAACGACACTCCTGGTGTCCTATGTAATTCATTAAAGTGCTGTAATTAGAAAAACGACACTTCCGATGACCTATGTAGTTCGTTAAAATGTTTAGTTTGAAAAACAACACTCCCAATGCTTAACTAATGAAGTTCATTAACATTTTTAGTTTGAGAAAAAACACTCTCGATTACCTACGTAGTTTGATAAAATGTTTAGTTTGAAAAGCGACACTCCCGGTGTTCTATGTAATTCATTAACATTTTTAGTTTGAGAAAAAATGCTCTCGATGACCTACGTAGTTTGTTAAAATGTTTAGTTTGAAAAACGACACTCCCAGTGTGTTATGCAGTTCGTTAAAGTGCTGATTTTAAAAAACTACACTTCCGTTGTTCTATGTAGTTCATTAAAATGTTTAGTTTTATAAATGACAACCCTGATGTCCTATATCGTTCATTAAAATCCTTAGTTTAAAAACCGAAAATCCCGGTGTCCTCTGTAGTTCGTTAAAGTGTTTCTGTTTTATTGGTGTTTTTCGAAAAATAAAATAAACAAACAGTTCCAGTGTTATATGTAAACCCACAAGTCAATTGCGGTCAAATTAGTATTATTATTGCAACAGTAGTTATTTAAAAAAAGATTTCTAGAGGACTAAAAAATAATTCTATTCGAAAACATGGAAATCTGTAAGTATACTTGTCTTAGGCCTATTATTAGTTAAGCCTTTATTTAGTACGGCCCATATTTGATAAAGGAATAAATTTACACTGTAATTCGTGTGCGTTTTTTGCTTTAGTTTAGTTAGAGCTAAACTTTACCGTACTTAATAATATCAATAAACAAACTTATAATGTTATTCTACGACCTAACGTTAGACCTTTTTAAAAATTTTGATAAGCTTTTAATATGATGTTGTAGAAAAGGTACAATAAAGTATATTTACATCCGCACATTTTCAGGTCAGGCATAAACTGAGTATTGTTATAATAGACATGTTATATATTCTTTAACAAAAATATATTCCAGGTGTTGTATGCAGTTAATGAAAACGTTTCTTTAAGAAAAAAAAAGATACTCCTGGAGTTAAACTTAATTAAAATGGTTCTTTACAAAAACAAAAACATACTCCCAGTGTTATATGAAGTCCATTAAAGCATTTCTTTTAATAGTAACATTTTAAGTTTTATTAAGTAGTTGTTAAAGATATTTTCCATTTATAGAAATGAACAAGGAGCTGTTTGATTATGATTAAAGAAAGCGGTTTAATCATGTGAAACGTTTCAAATGATACAGGTAGTTACAGTAGTAATTTAAGACATATCAATGACATTCCCAGTTTGTTAAAAAAGTATTTGCAGATAACCATAACTAATTCATGTAAAGATATTTAATGGTAAATGGTTTTTTTTGTGACTGTCAATCCCACTAT
>NW_013666974.1:22333-38692 GCF_000517525.1 Limulus polyphemus
TGAAGGGGCGAGCGTGTTCAGTGACAGGGATTCTAATCCGCAATCCTAAGATTGTGAATCGAGCGTCCTAACCACTAGGCCATGCCAGGCCTCCTATAGTAGCAAGAAAAACAAACAATTAATATAAAAAAGTTGGCAAATCACTATTGATATGAGGACCCTAGTTCGCGTCTCGTAACCATGGGATATAAGAGTTAAGATTAAATCCCACTATGTTTTCTGAAATTCAACAAAACAGAAGCACCACTGGATTTTATTGGGTTGAACTAGATGTGGAAGGAAATATTATTTATTACGTTAAATACTTAAAACAAATTTTGCTTTGAACACGTTATAATTGTTCATATCATTCTAGATGATAAAAGAATGAGAGAGTTTCAACTATTCAACATCATCAGTTTGTTTTAATATTTTAAGACTACTGCAATGAGACCACTTGTAGAAAGCAGGCCCGGCACGGCCAGATGGTTAGGGCGCTCGACTCGCAATCTGCGGGTTCGAATCCCCGTCAAACCAAACATGCTCGCTCTTTCAGCCGTGGGAGCGTTATAATGAGACGGTCAATCCCACTATTCGTTAGTAAAAGAGTAGCCCAAGAGTTGGCGGTGTGTGGTGATGACTAGCTGCCTTCCCTCTAGTCTAAAACTGCTAAATTAGGGACGGCTAGCGCAGATAGCCCTCGTGTAGCTTTGCACGAAATTCAAAACAAACAAACAGTAGAAAGCATTTTATCTGTCAGCTTTAACGTAAATCTCATTAAGCTTAAATTTCGGGTGTATCCAAACACACTTCAATCTTCTTCAATAAGAAACAGTCTCATGGAATAAAAATGGTTTTCCCAGTCGACAATCCATCATAAAAAAATGCGTATTATTCTAATGATGTACACCAAAAACATCCAACATTTTGTTTCATTCAAGATGGAATTCACTTAACAGGCCACTGCAAGTTTAACATTTCAAAGAAATTCTATGAAGAATGAGATTCTCAAGTTTGTTTGTATATAACGGTGCATTTATTTGTGTCTTGCTTCAGAATTATGTTTGATTGTTACATGGATCGAACCCTAAATGTTAACATGATAAGATTACAGCTGAGCCACAAGAAGGCATTTCTTTAGGAAATATGTATTTCGAAAGCTTAAGAAGACCACTTTTGCCATTTTACAAAAAAATATACATTGCAGATAATATAATTTTTATCAACGAAACTTTGTATTGATTTCATTGTTGGTTGCACTGATCAAATAGTGGGATTTGACCGTCTTTCTTATAGCGCACCCACGGCTCCAAAGTGCAGAGAGCATTTTTGCGGCAATGGGACGTAAAACACGGACCCTTGTATTTACAGTCCAATACAATACCTACCGGGACACGCTTGGACCATTAAGTCTTTTTGTTTATTGTTAAGTACAAAGTAACGGTAACTCTGTTGTCTTTATAAGATATTTGTTGCGGGTAGAACAGAGATAGCCCTTTGTATAGCGCCACTGGGTATGGGAGGGAATAAGTTGCGGTTTTATTCATGCATTCAGGAACTAATGTATCAGATTTTAAAGTATTCCCAATGAAATAACTTCCAAAGATATATTGGTATTTTTTTCTCAAGTAGTGTAAGTATTTTATATAATTCAGTTAATTTATTGTAATACCTTTCTTTTAGCAACAACAACAACAAAAATCCGTAGAAAATGTTTAATATTTGACATATCGACATCCATTGGAAAAATGTTAGAATAGCGAAACTGTGAATAAAATTAATATACCTTGTGGGAAAGGCAGATTATTTCTAATGCGAAAACCACAGGTAGTCATTGACCGAAGTTGTGATGATAATTAGTAAATGTTTTCAATATAGATGTAATGGTCCATAAATTTTACTGTCTGGTATCTATACTGCGGAAGAAAAATCAACATTAATTCGTTTTTCAAATTGAACAATTTCGTCCTCACTATTTTTATTTTTTTCAGTATTTGGTCTCTGACACAAAATGTTTTATTGTTAAATAAAGAATTCCATGATATAAGATAAACATCAGTATTAATGTGAAAATAATAAACAAAGCAGCTTTTCATAAGTTGTGAACATTTTACATAAAAATAAGCTTTTATGAGATCAACGATGATAAAAAGATTAAAAAACGGTTACGAAAATATTGAATAATGAAGTATCATATTTCATCATTTGTAAGGAAAAGAAACATTTAAGTTAAGAGAAAATGTAAAAAGCGATGAGGATTTTGTTTGTTATTGAAAGCGAAACCACATGGGGCTATCTGCTGTGTCCACCGCGGGGATCGAACCCCGGATTAAAGTGTTATAAAGTCCGTAGACTTCGCACTGTCCCTCCGGGGAACAAAAAGCGACAAGGAGTATTAGAAATTTGAAAAATTAAGAGTGAAATTAATCAAAGATAGTCCGATTGAATCAGTAGAAATTAAAATATTACAACACACACACCAACAGAAAATAATTTTACGTCTCGAAATTAAAAGTAACTGAAAGTAAGACAAGTATAAAAAACTAAAAAAAAACAGATAGAAACTTATTAGGTAAGCAAGGAAAGTAAAAATACGAAACAACCATTTCGTAGAAGGTATACTCATCTTTATTTGCTTCGGGACATTCAAACATTAGATTCTGCTCGTGAGCAACTGTGCTGAGTAAAACAATAATTATATTACATGGAGAAAAAGAAATCAAAAGATTACATATATCGTCACGTTTTAAGGAATAACATCGCCGTGAGCATTTACATTCATCGCCATCTTTTGGCATTTTCAGAAATAACTTTCATTTGAATGTATTTGAGAATAAACGAAAAATATTGATAAAAATTGATAATACTTTTGATTATTTGATAAATGATGTATTACAGATTTCAGAATCATATTTATTACTAACGTAAAATGCCATTAAACAAGAGTATTTTTAAGTTTTATTATTATTATCATTATTTTACTTAGACAAATACTGATTTAAAATATCAACCAAAAATCGTCAAAATATAAAGCATAATACTCAAAATTACCCGTAGTTCAATGCACATATATATTTATATATATATATTTGAAACTCGGATTTTGTAAATAAAAATAACTATAAACAAACATTTACACAGTTACCACATTTATATCATAGGTCTAAATACTGATTGTTGCCTTTTTCTTCATTTATATCAAACACTGGAACGTTTAGGGATCACAAGTTATGAAAAATCTCAGGTCAGAGAAGTGGGAAAGCTGATACAATGTACATCAAAACTACCACGAAAAGTAAAAGTTGGGGATAAAAAACTAATTGATTTGTGCATATTCCAATGCGTTTATTCTATTACCAGTGAGCAGTTGAGAGCTATTCTTGCTCTGACCACGAAATTAATGCTAAAATGTACACATGTACAAACATTCCACCAACGACCTCTCTCAGCATACTCAACATATATATATATATAGTTCGTCCTATTCCATATCAGAAGGTGAGGTGAAGAGCGTACAGACATTTAGACTTCTAGAAACCGGTGTTCGATTTGCATACATTATATGAATCACGTGCAATTTTTTGATAAGATGATAATACAAGACAAACAAGACTTGACCAGAAATGGAGGACTATTTACAAGTTTTACAGACTTTCCCCTCATTTCTACGATCACTACAGCTAAAAGGAGCTATATAAGTTGTATACACTGCCTAAGTCAATCTAAGGTCAAGGTCACAGATGATTATGCCACAGATAAAGAGATACAAAGATATTGCTCAACCAGTTTATTTTTTGTCATGAGTTTAATAAGAGTAGCATTCCCTGGTGGTGAAGCTAAAGAGAGAGTGTTCTGCCAACTTTCTGATAACGATGGTCCGAAACCATAACAACTAATAAAAATCAGACTGATTTTACTCTTCGTGCATACACAAATCACGTGACTCGGACATTTTTTCTCATCTGATTATTAAACGTACCTTAGTTTTAACGTCAAATTATCACCCACAGAATATGTTCAATATCTTTACTCAACTTACTGAAAACAAATATTCATTAATTTCTCTTCTTATCTAGCAAGAGAAGCCAATAATAATACCTGAATTAATGTACCGTTCTATTAAAACAAGCTTATTAAAAACTATCAAACTATCCGTTCCATATTCTACCAAAATGAAAAGAATTAAGTTCCTCTCTCTCTCAGAAAACACCCTAAATTTATTTTTGAATAAAATAAACATCACTTTAGTTGAACAGTTCCAAGTGTATTCACTTGACTAAAACTAATAGATCTTTACCACAATAGCGTAAAAGATAAAATACAGAACCCGTCGACAAGCGTACTATTCGACGCAGGCGTCATATGATGTATGAGACACCAAAATTAAATTTAACTTGTTCTTACATCTTAAGCTCATAACGCGAGCATTAATTAATCATATTGGAACTTAACTGAACAATTAACGTTTAGATCAACAGTGTCGAAATCGCTGAGTCTGCGTAATAGCATTTTACTAGAAGACGTCTTAGACATGACCTGAAAGTGTTATCCCCAGATTATAGTTACGATTTATAACACTTTAACGCTACAGCAGAAGGACCTTTACTTGGAACTCAGCCTAAGTTTATGATGTATTGTAGTCTGTTCAGCAAAAAATCTCACCAGAAAATTAGCTGTTCAAAATATAGCTTGAAGATTCAGATCGTTCCCTGTTTTTTAAAAATTACACAAAAATGTTTTTTAATTAACGGTTGTGTGTGTGGTGTTAATCTTCCGATTCCAGGTCTTTAATTCAAGTCAACATCTTTTATAGGGGTACAGCCGGGGATGGAAGTGAGGAGTCGAATGACCACCTCTATATCCTAAAAAGTCTAAAAGGTCCGTTATCTCTTCTCTCTATTTTTATATTCGTTTTACAAGTTGAATATAGGATAAGATAAATCACTTAAATACTTTGTGTAGAAGAAAAACTTTGACAAAGAATAAAAACGTATTGATATAAAAGACTATTATAAAATAAACGTATCTTAAAATCTGAAGCACATTATATGCAAATATCCTATATGACAATTTTTGATTTAATTTTGGACTAGATTGAAAGTTTTATGTTTTTGATTATGTAAATTTTTACACAAATATTATATATAAAGTTAAGTAATGGAATAACTTCTAATAGGTAATGTTTTAAATAAAACATAAGTATTAATGCCCATACAGTTCAGTCTCTAGAAATGATTATCAAACCAGCTTTTTTTTTCTTAGAGAGAGAATACAAATAGCATGCATATTCGCAACACAAAATCATATTAGGAAACTTATGTACAAACAGCCTTGTTACGTTTACATGTGTTTAACAGTTATTAACTACATATAGAGTAACATTTAATACCAATTTTTTCGGCCTTTATCCTAGAACAAAATTCGGAACCATATATACATATCTATAGATTAAACGTATGTCAACAAAAAAATCCATGTTGACCATATGAAATTTGAATAAAACTTAAAGACGTCTTAACTCAATATAAAATGCTGTAAACAAATAGAGATGTTCAACAAATAAATACAAAAGAGGCTTAATATCCATTAAAATACAACTTAACACAACATGAACCGGAATTTAACGACGAAGAACCCACGTTTTGTGCAGCTTCTTCTGTCTTTTCATCAGTATGGCAAACAACAGTTTATACCTCACTGAGGAAACCCGAATAAACTGGCTTTTGAGTATTCTCGTGTATCTAATATTCAGCAAGTGTGATTGCTACAAGCTTATATAAAGTAAAATTACTTTAAAAATATAGGGATAAATATGACACCCGCAGAACACCACGTTCGTTGAAACAGGTTTCAAAAACAGCAGATTATCGTACTTTATAAAACATGCCATACTCGAAAAGGTATATTGTATCACGTTTTCGAAATACGCCCTCTAGTGAATTAGTTAACATCAAGTCAATTGTTCACATAAAAAAAAAAAAAAAAAAATAGTAACGGAGCTGAAGAAGAAGAACAACAACAAAAAAATAAAAATTGAAGAAAGATACTGAAACATTTAGCGTTTATAGTGTTAACCATACGTATGTAAATATGACTACGACTAGAATGACCACAAATAAAATTATGTGGAATGAAAAATAAATTTACTCTCCTCTTCCCAAACAAGTATGTCTTATAGATAGAAACATATTATGCTATTAACTACATTTCATATTGCTACTAATGAAAGTTACAAAGTTAAAATTCAATATATACATAAAGTTAGCCTAACACTAAACATTAACCCTAATGTCATCGTACTACGAAATTCAGAAACTGAATAACGAGTTTATCAATGAACGTAGTTCGCTGTGACACGAATATCCTGATAGGTGACGAACGTTATATTTTTGTAAAATCAAAGTTTTTCGTTTTGAGCTGCCAGTTTCAGTATGGCGCGTTTTTGGGCTTTTCTTCCTCTCTTTTTTTTTCAAAATATTTTGAAATTCAACAACAAAATGGTAGAGAATATATGAATAAAAACATAAAATAGTAGTAATACCTTGTTATAATGTGAAAAATAAAGAACTATTTTAAATATATACACATAATATGCGAAATATTTTTCTTTACTGTAACATTATCTATAGTGCAAAATTATATATTATTTTGAATAAACTGGAATTTCAAAACACAGAACAATGGGGTGCAATTTGCACAAGTGCTAGATGTGATTTGTTCTTCTTTAACTATTTCATAATTAAGTAAATATATAGCAACAAAAATTATCAATACACTGGTTTATAAATTTATACTTTTTCAAACAAAATATTGATTATCGTTTTTAGCAAGACTGCCACCTACAGTCACCCCGTGATCTTGTACTCTGAAGGCGTGACATCAACCACGATAATTTTAAGTTTACTAAACACTGGCTATACACAAACCTACATTTGTTTTTTCTACAGTTACATAAGGATTACAAATACTGCCTTTAGTTCGTGTAAATATTTTAAATTATTATTATTAATGCTTTGATATTTGCTTTAACTTTGAGCCACTTTTACATTATCAATAAAATGCCCCAGCTGTACAAGTCTCTCGCACGAACAGTGGTGGATGCTAAGCCTAATTAACCCCTTGTCTCAAAAAACGGTTATCATAATCCGGTGGTGTATTTGTTGGTCTTACTAGGGCGTTATATAAAAGTCAGAATGCAGAATATTCACACCTAAGACACTAAAAATTGATTTTATGTGCATCCTGTTATCATAGCTTTGAATTGAAAGTTTCTAATTTTTACCGTCCCCTCAGTCAGAGAAAGCAATGCTCACGAAAAAGGATCGTCTCTACAGAGAGCGCTACTAGCAAATGAAAATGTTAGGGTTATGAAGAAGTAACAATGCCGATGGGGGTTGCATAAATAAAGGTTGGCGTAGGTGTTGAGGCTGAAGTCGGCGACGGTGTGATGGCGCTTGTGTTCATCATATGATTTCCAGACGAGTTGACACATTTGTTACTGATTCCATCGCCGCCGGATTTTGACTTATTCTCGTCCAGCCACTTATCTTGTGAGCGCCGCCTAGCATTCATGAAGAAATTTCCCACCGTGCTCAGCTCCAATCCCAATTGTTGAGCAATCGTGAGTTGCATCTCTTTGGAGGGACGTTTGGTCTCCTTAAAAATAGCTTGCAGAGTACGGCGCTGGAGGTCTGTAAAAACCAATCGGGGTTTCTTGGGTTGATTGGGGTTTTTGTGATGATGCTGTTGCTCTTCTTTCCGCTTGCAAGCTAAAAAAATATAAAAATATAAAATCTCTGTTATTATAGTGTCAATACCCAATAAATATAAATGAAATTTATAGAGTCGATTTAAAATCAAGAATGAACATTAAAAACATTCACAAGTCATATGCATAATAGAAATGATAATATTAAGATAATCGATTTAGAACCACTTTCTTCATGTAAATTTCATGTATGAATCCATTTTCGACACGATTGGGAAAACAATATTAATAATATATAAGCGAAACTATGAAATATTTCTTTCATACAATTCAGTAAACTTACAAATATATTAAAATAACATTTATTCTTGCTTCGAATACTCCAGGAGTTCGAGTTAAGTCTTTGAAAGCAACAGAACCGCTTAATGGTATATTATTCCCAACGATAAATTACAAAAATATTTAGTTGGTTCAAAGTTAAGTACAGAGGGCGCTTTATTCATTCCTTTTCGAGAACTGTGTGCTAACAACCTTCATAAATGGATATTATTCTATCGTAACAATAATTATAATCAATATTTTTAAAATAAGCTATAGTACCATTATTTTTAAAGAACATTTAGACGTGATTCCTCTGTCTAACAGAATATCGATTTACATAGAGTTTATTGTACATTTAATATTTGGTAAGTGATGACTCACGTCAAAGAAAAAAATTGAAACATATTATTAATTTATGTTATCATCATACACACGCAACCACAGTTATAATTACTTACGTTTTTACTGACGTCAGGCTAAGCATATCATATTAACTCAGTTGTATACTGCGAACAAGTCCACGAACAATATTTGTTGTAGCCATAATTCTATCCTAGAAGAGCTCTTTATTATATTTTAAAGTGAATATTCAAGTAGACAATGTTTGTTATGTAGTCAGTACCACTATTATAGTGAGTTAAACGAATTCGAAGATTTAAATTATGACGAAATGACTCACTAAAGCAGCCATGTTTGGCATATATTCGTAAATAAATTAAAATAATATTTGCTAAAAATTTCTACACAATACAGTTAAAAGCATAAAATGCTGTAGATAGACAGAACTATTGACCAATCAATACGAGCTATAATCGAAAATGAGATATACAAGAAATATTATATAATATGAGATAAAATAGTCAGTTCTACATCCAAAAGAATAGGCAGTTCCTCAAGAATGATACTGTTAAAACAGTTCTACATCTACAGCGGATGTTTCACCAATTTGCATGCACACGAGAAATGAATGGAGAAGGAAAACAGAAACTTAAGAACACAATATATGTATTTATATCGTGATTTTAATATTGATACTAATATGATAAACATAAAAAGAAGTTTAACACTTTAATCTTGCTATTTCTGACCCCAAAGAAAGTACAAATGTTAAAATTTAAGTTATATAAAAAATTGTTTGTTCGTTTGTTTGTTTTTAATTATGCACAAAGCTACACAAGGGCTATCTGGGCTCTGCCCACCACGGGTATCGAAACCCGGATTCTAGTGTTGTAAGTCCGCAAACATACCGCTGTGCCACTGGGGCATCTACATTTGATCTCCTTGTTTCACGTCAAGAAAAATATATTAAAAGAGAAATACATTTCTTTATTTAATTTTTCCATAGCTATGTATCTTCACGCGTACCTTGGTTTAATTTCTATTACACGGTTGAGTGTTTACCCAAAGCTTTCCCGTAACGAACTTCCAGAACAAACACGATAAATTCAGTTAATCCGTTTATCACGAGAACTTGTGTTTTTCATGAAGTCTAGAGACTTGTTTCTGTTCCCGTTTCACTTTCCTACACAGAACTATTTGCCTTTGTTTGAAATGTCAGGCTACTTTACTGATTTAAGTGATAAATGGGTCACGTAGTTTTTCATGCAGTATTAACCACCTTGTTATCAATCTCACAACTTTATATTTAAATACCTTTGCCGGCCGAGCGTAAACCAGTGGCTAGCGCTTCAGACTATGGATTTGCGGATTCAGAGTTCTTGTCCCGTTAACATACACACACAAAATCGTGCTCCGAAGATTGGCGCCATGGATATATTATAAGAGTGATGGCCAAATCACAGTATTCGAACAGACAATAGCAGGCTAAGTATTGATGATGGTTGTTGTTGAATAATATATCGGTTCAAAAATATCGATGGCTAGCGCAAATATTCCAAATACAAACAAACAAAAGTAACTTTATAATTGAATGATTATCGAGTAACACAGTTTGTCGTATACAAACATTTTGATTTCAATTAAATGGATCTACTTCAAAATTATTAAATCAGAAACCGCTGCACCTTGCATACGAAAATAAAAAATGATGTTACAAGTGTTGCTACAACACAGGTGAGATTAGATCAAAATAATTACAGAAGAAAGATAAAACAGAATACGTTATGTTTTGTCTTATACTACATTAAAATAAATTTTTAATAGTTTATTTCTTAAGTAGAGGTGATAATTTGCCCTTATTTCTATCCAATATTTTGTAGAATGTTAGGAATGATCATCCCCAAAATTATTTCTAAAGTTTATATATGAAATTAATAATATTGTAATGTCAAAATTTTTTATTATCTGTTACGTGCATTTTCTAATTTAAGAAACCGAATCCTAAACGCCATAAACTTATAAACGAGGTTTTTCAGAAAGCAACCAGACTTTCACTCCCACACTACGAAATGCACCAATAACCGTCCGCTGCTAGTGTTGTTTTGACTACAGCTGCAAGTGATATTGGTTGATTGTAAACTGATATGGTTGACCTACAGAAAATGAAATTTCGTTTCTTTCTGAACTTCTCTTGTACATAAAAAACTTATCCTAAATTGCAATATTTTAAAACAATATTTATTATCTACTTTTCTTTTCTTGTTCTTTACATGTTTTTTGAGACACATTTCTTACGTTAGATAAATAACTAGTTGGTGTTTTAGAATGAGCTTATAAAACATTAACCAAAAAGTGAATCCTAATGGACGAAGTGATTCGTAATCTTGATATGCAGTCTAATAGTAAGGAATATTTGGTTTAATCGCGAAATACTATTAACACTGGACAATTGATGCAGAAATCTGGTAAGTTCACTGTTTCATTCAATAAATTAATATTTATATAATGCTCAGAAGTGTTACAGAAATCGGAAATACTTGGTAAATGTTTTGAGAAAAAACAATTGTCATGAAAGATCACTTTATAATGCGGTATTTCTATAAATGTTTAGGTTAACGTGAAGCATAGGAAGATATTTATAACACGAAAATAAGCAATTGTGTAATTATGATGATAAAAGATGCAATTATGTCCAATAAAAAATCTCAAAGTAAGAATTTAATCAGTGAAAAATTAAGGATGCCTATAGACGATGTATATAAAGTTTGAATAAAGTCATATTTTCACTAAATAAGAAAATTTAATAAACAGTTTTTGCTAACGTGTGTTTGAGTGGTTAAAATCCTTAATGCCAGTTTTTATGTATATAAAGTTTGAATAAAGTCATATTTTCACTAAATAAGAACATTTAATAAACAGTTTTTGCTAACGTGTGTTTGAGTGGTTAAAATCCTTAATGCCAGTTTTTATGTATGTTTGTTTTTTCTCAATGTTTCATCAAATCGCATTTGATAATTATAAATAGGTAGTATTGTTTCTGCAATTAAAGTGTCCATACTAGATATAAAAAAGTCATAAAAAATTAATAGTACCAAAAGTAGGTGCATTAACTATATTTTATAATTTCCGAACCCAAAATTGATTTTAACTGGTGTATTTGAATGCAATTGATACTAACTAGTTCGTCATTATGCTTTATGTAATGTGTATCTTAATCAGATCCACAGGTTATTCTCTGTCGCTGGATAAACGTAAGTAACTCGCGTTGTTGATATCACAGTTGCTAAATGATTTAGTTTAAACATTGTGGAGTTTTATGTCGACCGTTACTTACATAACCGTTTGAAAGCTGTCACGTTGAAAGTCATAGAATGTAAACATTAGCACATTATGCACCATACAGCGTTCTGCAAGAAAGCAAATGTTCTCAGATGAATTAACCTGTAATGCGCTTTAAAAAATCACAACTTATATTTAAGGATGGGTTAGTTTGAGTTTTACAAAGTGCCTTACCAAGAATATCTAGCGAGTTGACCATTCAACTAACTCACTTCGTAGTACACTTTCTTGTCGAGCGAGAGATCTTGAGTTCGATAATAATTCAAGAAAAGGGGATTACCGTAATAACAAATGTACTCTTTAAATACCGTTAAAATATAAGGTTTTCGAAGTCTCTTCATCAAATGATGATCTTAAAGCAGCTATCTTCATTTGGAGTCTTAACATCATACCTATATTTTAGCGAACTGATGTGATGAAGCGAAAGAAATGACGAAATCAATGCATAACACTGAACAGAGTCTGTATTGTTGCTTCCATCCTCAATACCATTGGAGTAGGTTTGTTAATTATAATCTAATATAGATGTCCTACGGTAAATAAATCTGTCTTCTTTCTCGTATAGAAACTTTTTCCTTTCTTTACTTCAATGCTTATAGTCCAATTTTATTTCATGTTTCCTATTCTCATGTCTACTACATCATAAAGAAAATAAAAAGGTTTAAGACATAAAATATATTATTGAACAGGAATCTCAGCCATAAAATCAATACTTTTGATAATATGGTCGTTTAAATGTTAGACCTGGAAAATTTGATACTGTCGGATCCTGGATTTCATCTTTGTAACAAAATTTTATTTACAAATTACTGTTCCATACCCATTTTTCTAAATAAGTTTTGTTCCTTTTTAGTGCAAAGCTAAACAATGGGCTATCTGCGCTCTGTCCATCATAGGGGAATTGAATTCCGGATTTTAGCGTTGTTCATGAAGTTACCGATAATCCACCGGCGTGCATGATTAATGTTGTTAAGAATGAGGAATATAAGTACTGGCTTCTTATAGTTCTTGATTAAGTTGGCTTGATGCATGCTTATTAGTAATTGCAAATTAATGGATACTTTGACTCTATTATTACTGGTATTAAAACACGTTTAATAAAAGGTTCTTCCTAACGCGAACGAAAATAAATGTTTTGCGTTAGAAAAGATTGTTTGTTTGTTTGTTATGGATTTCGCGCAAAGCTACACGAGGACTATCCGCGCTAGCCGTTCCTAATTTAGCAGTGTAAGGACTAGAGGGAAGGCAGCTAGTCAACTCTTGGACTACTCTTTTTACCAACAAATAGTAGGATTGGCCGTCACATTATAACGCCCCCATGTTTGGTGTGACGGGGATTAGAACTCGCGATCCACTGTCGATGCATTGTTAAAACATCTTAAGAACAATATTACTATTTTTCATTTTCAGTACTCATTTTGTATATTAGTGAAAAGAGTGTAACCATGATTAGACATGCTCTAATGTAATAAAGTACAAAATTTGGTGCGTCTTTTTAGGTAAGATTTTTAAAAATCTTTAAAATTAAATCGTAACACAAATAGAAGAAAAAGTCTTCCTTTATTAAAATCGTTTTTCCACTTTATACGAGTCCAGTTGTACACTTACTATCAGATTTTTCACCAGGAGATACTGTATTGTCAAACGTGTTTACTGATTTATTAGCGTTTATACAATAATCACCTGTTCTCTGAGAACAATGTTGTTGGGATAACCGAGAACTGACAGTAAATCTGAGCGGAAAACTATAATATGATAATCGGCTTGCTTAGAAGAAATAATTTGATAATAACTGTCACAGAAAAAATGTAAATTGTGATAAGTACCGTTTATGTACACATCAGTTGGAGAACTTGGAAATATTCCATGAAAATTACAACAAAATTAGGTCAAATCCTTGGATTGGTCTCTTCACATGACCGATATTACTTACTGTTGTCGATAATTTATTAAAGCCTCAAAACCTGAACGTTGATCTGGTTAAAATTATCCGCCCGAGAGTTGGTTGCCTAGTTGCTACAGTCGTCAAGTTGTTACATGTGACTTGTTTCTCATTTTCCCTCCATCTGGCAGCCAGATGTGGAACCTCGTATAATGAGCCGCCTAGGAGGTAACTGGTCGTCCACGCGGCCTACCTCATCCTTCGCGTGCTCAAACGTAAGCATTTACGTACCAAAGTCCTTAAGTCAACGCTCTAAGTATTCAAAGAAGACTATGCAAGGACACGGAAAGCTGCATCGTGCCGACAAAGAAGGGTTAAGACATCAGGAAAGTGCTGGTGTCAGGATTCCTTGCAATGGTTTCGTATAGCCACATTGTCGCCCTTTCTCACGGCCCTAGGGCTCAGTGGGATTTGTTACCATAATCTGCCACGCCTTTAGGTAGTCACATGGGTCCTCTACCAATATAACCTCTAAACCCCATGTCAAACATCATTATAGATAAACACTAAGGGAAGATGTCGACACGCGTTCTTGAGACTACTCTGAAAACAGAGGAGTGGTTTTGGAAAGTAGAGCTATAGTTACAGCTTCTAATACATTCTCTGATGCACGTGTATTTTTAACACGTATATTGAAAAAATTCATCGATTCACTGAATTTAATACGGCACAACTTGTTTAAAACTAGATATATTATGGTTGCACACTTCACACAAACTAGTTTACATTATTGTTCTTTTTTATATTTTACTTCTCACAAAAGATGGCAACATAAGCAACAAAATCCACTCAAGTTACTGTGGAAACTGTATAAAAAATAATGCTTAAAAACGTGAGAATCTTCTTTTTAAGTTTAATAAGATAAAAGGATAAGCTACAGCGGTACAAACATACTGCTGGTGTGAACGTGCTTTGTAGTCACTATGAGAAAAACAATACACTGGATATGTGAAGTGAAGAAAAAGTGTCATTGGTCACTATTCAGTTCGTCACATTATATAGCCGCACAATAACAGATATAATAAATAAACTTAATATTCCGAAAATTGTTTAATCTCGAAGTCTAATTTCAAGGGAGATCCAGTTCAATATACACTTTTAACAACATGTATTATGCGGCTATATAATGTGAAGAACTGAATAGTGGCCAATGACACTTTTTCTTCACTTCACCTATCCAGTGTATAGGTTTTTCTCACAGTGACTACAAAGCACATTCACACCAACAGTATATTTAATACCTTTCACTATGATATAGGTCAAGATTATCACTCCTTGGTTAACTTGTATTCAGGGTTACTGATGAGGAGTGGAATTCTCCGAAACTAGTATAACCTAATAACACACATTGATCAAACTGTAGAATGAACTGGACTTCGAGATTAAACAATCTTCGGAATAGTAAGTTTAATTATTACAGAAGTACAGTTAACATTACGTTGATAACGATGTCAAACTAGTAATTACTAATGGGACTAAAATATCTTATAAACGTATCGCTGAACAGGATTTTTTTTTTTCAAGGCAGGAGTTGATAAATGATAAAGTCGATAAATATTTCGTTTCAATATACACTAAGAATTTAATATATGACGACAAAACCAGAATATTTCTCAAAACTTCTGGAAAACTTCAGATTCTTTCGAACAACTGAAATAGGAAACTGAAGTTACTTGAGTTTGGTCTTGCAGTGTTTTTCTTATGTTGTCTAGACGCCAAAATCAGATTTGCACATTGCAATGAGATTCTATATAGTTTCTGGATAGTCACACTATTATTTTTTAATTGCACATTGCTACACAATGGGCTATCTGTGCTCTGCCCTCCACGGGTATCGAAACCCGGATTCTAGCATTTTAAGCCCGCAGATATACCGCTGTGCCACTGGGGAGCTTTTTAATTGCACATTGCAATGAGATTCTATATAGTTTCTGGTTAATTACACTATTATTTTTTATTGTTATTGTTTGTTAGAAACTACACCAGAGAAGTATTTGGCGTTTTCAAAATGCACCATTGTATGGTACTTTGAATTAAAAAGAGTGGAAGAAAAATGTATATTGGAAAACGTATCTTCAGTGATTCATTCTTACTTTCATATGTTTACAGCGTTATCGATACCGTTAATTAACGTAGCAATTCAGTTAGCGTTTCATTATATTCACTATTTTACAAACATAGGAATATCTAAAGAAATAAGCTGGCTTAGAAGATATGTTTCTCTCTTTTATACTTGAATAAATGTATTAATTTTAATTGTAAAGATCACAACATATGAGAATAAATAAAAAACTTGGCTGTTAAGGATTTCCTTTCCGTCAGAAAATAAAATGATTTACTTCATTCATCAGACTGAACTTAAGATTTCCAGTCAACTTATAAACTACACTATACACTTGTATCTTACAATTAATTTCATAGAAATAAAGCGTTTGCTAAAAAACAGTCTTAAGTAAGATTTATCTATTTTTATGGGCTTTTTATCACCACATCCAATTTGTTGTAACATATCAGCGCAAACGTTCTTTAATGACTCTTAAAATGTTTCATGCATAGACGATGATCAGTGAACTTGACATTTCTTGACTGCTATTGCATACCGATAATGCAGATCGTGCAAAATGCCCTGCAAACTAAGACCGATTTAAAGCTTATGCTCTACTTGAAATTTATGATAATAGTATGATGTTTTTTTATTTACTTTTTTTTTGGGGGGGGGGGATAAGGGAGG
>NW_013666974.1:39748-41709 GCF_000517525.1 Limulus polyphemus
AGCATGTTTGGTGTAACGGGGATTCGAACCCGCGACCCTCAGATTGCGAGTCGAGCGCCCTAACCACCAGGCCATGCCGGGCCAGCTATATTTGAGAAACACTGTCAAAATTAGAGAGGGAAAATAGAACCAGTAGAAATGTCAACTAAACCTACCATTTACAATGTATGATAACGTGCAATAGTAACTTTGAAATATTGAACTTATTATTGAAAATATCTGGATAAAAAATGCCCAAAAATGGCTCATCGGGAGTACCAAGGCTTATAAAATTAAAAATCGGGTTTCGATACTCGCGGTAAGCATAACACAGACAGCCCATTGTTTAGCTTTGCACTTAACAACAAAGAAACAAAAAAGAAAAAAACCAACAATAACTATAACTATACATATATAAGATACAAAAGTTAAAACTTGGAAGGAAGTCTAGCGTACAGGTTGAAAAAAAAGAAAAAATAATACAAAGCATAAGAATAGTAAAGTTTCATTTAAACAAAATACAAAAGCAAACAAGAAGCTGGAAAAGTAAAGAAAGATGAATGGAAAGCACCAAGTAAAATAATATTTTCAGCACAAAAAACAACAACAACAAATATTAAGATGTAACCGTTATGTTTATTTCAAGATTATTTGCTATCTAATGTAATGCAACTTTTTTTTTTTCATCGTTTTAGTTAATAAGCATTGATTCGTTTTCACAAAAGAATAATCGACATCTGTACAACTTGATGTTCCTGTGCAGGCTTCATCCTCTAAATTACTTTTGAAATCGCGGATAATATTTTCAAATTGTAATTGGAGATCAACTTTTGTAAGTTTCTTAATGCGGAGAATTGAGTTCTCCATTAGTACTGGAAAAGACTGATGACTTTGCTCCTGATGAACTAAGCACATGCTGACAGATAAGGTATTTTTTTTAGAGGGAACTCATGAATAACGAAATGGAACTGAAACTTCTTTACATAAGATCCGAAGAAAAATAGAAACACATGATTATGGATATTTATCATACACAGACATATATAAGTAGAAATGAGTTTATTTGAATTCAAAATTTGCAGCCACACAGAAAGAGACGTTTACACACGCACGTGTAACAGTAAAATAAAGAAAAAAGTAAGAGATTATGCATAGATCTTTCTCAAATGTCTTCCAATAAAAAAATTCTGAATTAAGTTTGTTTTTTTTCACAGTTTTAGTAACTATGATCATGCCTGACCAAAAGTTTCGGGAATAATTGTAAATTATAGCTTCCTTAGACAAACCTGCCAGCATAGGTGCCACCTCTATTCGTTATGTAAAAGACATGAAAGTGGGGGTTCTAGGGGGAATAGGGCAGAAACTCATAAAGAAGGTCTAGTTGGGGGAGATTAGTCTAGAAAGAGCCACTGAAATTTGTTACGGAGATCTTTAGGCGACCGCGTGCGTTATCAAGTTGGAGGCGGGGTACTAGGGGAAATAGACAAGCTTGTGACATGGCACGAATAACACTGCGAGAGAGGACAGGGTGGTCCTCGTGCGCGTGCCATTTCGTAGCCAACACACAGAAGAGCCGAGCTATGGGAACAAAGCCACCTGCTACAGCTCGCTGCGTGACAAGCAGCTCACGGGGTGAGGAACTGAGAGGTGGAGGATGATGGAAAACATGCAACGTTTGTCTCGAATTTTCTCTGTCTTTTCTTCATGGCTTTAATCACACCTTTTAGTTTAGTAACCTGTCTGTGTTCTAGACAGCTAGATCTTGGATAGGTGCTATAGCAACCTGTTTGTGTTCTAGACAGCTAGATCTTGGATAGGTGCTATAGCAACCTATTTGTATTATAGCCAGCTAGATCTTGGATAGGTGCTATAGTAACCTGTTTGTGTTCTAGACAACTAGATCTTGGATAGGTGCTATAGCAACCTATTTGTGTTCTAGACAACTAGATCTTGGATAGGTGCTATAGCAACCTATTTGTGTT
>NW_013666974.1:42422-44581 GCF_000517525.1 Limulus polyphemus
CAACCTATTTGTGTTCTAGCCAGCTAGAAGTTGGATAGGTGCTATAGCAACCTGTTTGTGTTCTAGCCAGCTAGAAGTTGGATAGGTGCTATAGCAACCTGTTTGTGTTCTAGCCAGCTAGATCTTGGATAGGTGCTATAGTAACCTATTTGTGTTCTAGACCAGCTATAAGTTAGATAGGTGCTATAGCAACCTGTTTGTGTTCTAGCCAGCTAGATCTTGGATAGGTGCTATAGTAACCTGTTTGTGTTCTAGACAACTAGATCTTGGATAGGTGCTATAGCAACCTATTTGTGTTCTAGCCAGCTAGAAGTTGGATAGGTGCTATAGCAACCTGTTTGTGTTCTAGACAGCTAGATCTTGGATAGGTACTATAGCAATCTGTTTGTGTTCTAGCCAGCTAGATCTTGGATAGGTGCTATAGCAACCTGTTTGTGTTCTAGCCAGCTAGAAGTTGGATAGGTGCTATAGCAACCTGTTTGTGTTCTAGACAGCTTGATCTTGGACAGTCGCTACTGCAACATTTTGTGAACTTTTCTAAGAACTGAAAACCTGAAGAACTGTTCTCAATAAAATGGTATCTTTTACTTAACGTAGAATAAGACTTTACTTCATTTAACTGTATTACAACTTACAAAGCAGTTATATCATTTCCAACAATTAATTGTTTAATTCACTGAATCAAAACACTATTAACGTAAACTTAAAATTATTATAAAATATCTGAATTATATATATGTGTGTATGTACAAGTGTAAATTACTGTATGTCAGTTGCTTGTACATTAGCGCACACCAGATGTGTGGTGTTTAATTTCTTATATGCGAGGACTTTTTTGTCTGAAATGTACTCACGTCAGTAACAGGGAAAGAGTACACTTTTGATAATGAATTCACTTCCCTGAGTTAGATTTTTAGTGAATTCTGCCATATCTCTTGTACTAGTTTTCTTCTTCATCAATGATTTTTACTTATTATTTTCATATATATTTCTGTAGTCATTACAGTGGGTAGAAAATATTGCAGATCATGTTGTATTCGAATTAAGGCTGGTGGCACCACACAGTAATTCTGATATCGTAATGTTCGATTTATTAATACATATTTATATTATACATTAGAAAAAGAAACCAAAATGCTACTCCTTTCTAACTGTAACAACACCCTTTTCATACACGTGTTCGTTTAATTTACAGTAACGCTTGTGGATATACTTTGTGATTAGCTTCGGAGAATACGAATTGTTTCACTTCTTACGTGGCCGCTTGTTTTGGGCTAATCGCGAACTGCTGAATTCAACGGCAAAGTTCTGACCCATAAGGCCCGGCATGGTCAGGTGGTTAGGGCGCTGGACTCGCAATCTGTGGGTCCCGTCACACCAAACATGCTCGCACTTTCAGCCGTAGGGGCGTTATAATGTGACGGTCAATCCCACTATTCGTTGGTAAAAGAGTAGCCCAAGAGTTGGGGGTGGGTGGTGATGACTAGCTGCCCTCCCTCTAGTCTTACACTGCTAAATTAGGGACGGCTAGCGCAGATAGCCCTCGTGTAGCTTTGCGCGAAATTAAAACAACAACAACAGCTACTTTAAAATCCCCTTTCATTTAGATACCAAGAGAAGAAACAAAGATAAATGGTTTGAAGTTCAGTTTTCTCACGAAAATACTTTTACCGGTTTATACTTTAATAGTGAAAGATTTATTGCAAATAGCTTTAAAAAGAACTTGGTTATCGTTCAAGTCCATAGGGGCTTTTCAGTTGTGCAAGCAATGCTATGTATTATCGGAACGAACCAATGGAAATCAAAGAGATGCGTTGCTACAGAACGGGTTTCCGTTGAAAGTTGCCAACAATGTACCAAGGAAGTACAGTGAGAATACTGACAGCGTCATGATGTCGTTTATAACGAGCCACGTTATCCGCTGAACCTCCTTGAACTGTATCTAACCAGACACACTAGTAGCTAAAGGAAAATGGTGAGAAAAAAAAGACACTATTGTCTACAGTCTGACGTGACAATTATTTTGAAACCTCGGCTTAGAATTCAGAGTTTGTAACATGAATGTTTTTATTTAGTGACAATTCTTTTAAGGCTAAGATTTCGTCAGGGGTTAGAGGGTTAAGTTCTCTCTTACTATTAAAATTATAAAATGTAGATAG
>NW_013666974.1:45497-50725 GCF_000517525.1 Limulus polyphemus
TTCTCTCTAGCCTTACACTGCTAAATTAAGGACGGCTAGCGCAGATAGCTCTCGTGTAGCTTTGCGCGAAATCCAAAAAACAAACAAACTGACCCATAAACGACGGCGTTTTTCAGGTACGTAAGTAAATGTGCAATTTGATTAATTTTTTGAGCGGTAAATTATATACCCAGCTCTGTTCTTGGCAAAAACCCGACATATCCGGTGAAAGTCTACAAGTAAAAGAGGACTCTCAATCCATAAAATACTTTCTTTATGAAGCTTTTTAATGCACTTTATGTGTTTTACCTTAAATGTTTTGCAGGTTATTTTAAGGAAACTGCACTCTTCCGTCTTTTTTCTCTTGAAAACGCAGAGAACAAATTTGTTAAAAATTAGCTAAATCTCTGCGAGGATTTTCATTAGCGTTCGTTCTCCAAGAAAATTGTTGTAAGACAAGGGAAGTGGATCGGAAGTGAGAATGTGTAGCAGTTGAATCGAGAAACTTGTCAGAAATGACAAAGCAGTTGCGCCACTTCTTGTTCAAGTCAGCCTATTTCAGAGTAGAGATGTGGTCAATATTTCTACTGCTTGAATTTTGTACATTTAATGCATTAAGTTTAATAACGATCTTGAATTTTGCTTCTACGTAAGACTATATTCTACACGAAGAAGTAAGAAATATTATAAAAAAATATTTTAATTGTGAAATACTTCTCTAATTAAGGCTTTAAGCACTTAAACTTGATATGCTAACTTATTTGTCCAAAAGCAAACCAAATTCACATTAAACTTTCTCATATGTTGAAAAATAAAAATTATTTATAGAATAACCCTTATATTGTTACACAGTTGCTATTGTGATTGGTTGAGTTCGAACAAAATTCACACCACAACAAATTGTACAAGTCAGACATTGTAAATAAAGTTTTTAGCATTTTGGTTTATTTCCCGTAATAACCAAAATATCCAGCTACAATGTGAAAAATAAAGAAAATGCTGCTGTTTAAGTTTCCTTTTTCTAATCCACACAATTCAACTTCCTGTTTATACTAGGGTTAGATTGGCCTGGATCGGTCAACTTGTTTAGGAAGAGATGCATCCACAGACAGACAAACAGAAAGTCTTCCTTGATATTTGATAGTTACCACACCGTTATGTCTTCATAAGAATGGAGTATATGTGGAAAACGTCTACACCCTAATTTTTATACTCAGCTTTGTCTTGCTTCGCTCGCCAGAGCTGGATAATGTTCTAAATCTTCGTATCGTGTAGTTAATGAAATAGAGAAGTGTTATTATATATTATGGATTGAAAGGTCAGAGGTTCGCGCTGTAATACCTAAACAATTTCAGATATCGTTGCATTATAAAAATCAATCTCAATATTTGGCTCAAAGCTGGACAAAGCCCTCGTGGCAGCGGTTGTTGCTGCCTGGTCAGTAACTCAAAACTAAGGACGAGTATATCTGAGCACTAAGTGTGTCTGACCGGACTGTTTAGCCTATGCGCGCATAATGTGCCGTTTAGGGTTAAAACTACCATACTAAAAGTATCAATACATATCAAAACTAATGATAGTTAGACTTCAACCAGTATGTCGAAGTTTCGTGAATATCAGATCTCCAATAACCGTTAGAACAGAAAAGTCACAGGTTCGTTTAACTAGAATGTTGCACTGATGATAGCCTGCTATCATTAGGCCTCATATAACGATACCAGGCGAACCTTGGAGAAACAGTACAAGATGATAACAAATGATATCTTTAGAAAGGGTACTAGATGATAACAGATTAACTCTGTAGAAAAGGTACTAGATAATAACAGATGAACTCTGTAGAAACGGTACTAGATATATATAGTGAAGTAAGTATATGAGTGAGCTGGGCTAAGGATTCTTCTACATCAGATGTCTATGACTTGTTGACGATAAATCGGCAATAAACGAACAGCATGCACGCCACATGCTTTTAAAATAAGATATATATATATTAGAAACAAGTTGAACATATATACAAAATTCTTTACACTATCGAGATCATAGTTGTGTCTTAAACACTATACAGTTCTCTTCTTCTTGTCAAACGTCCACTTAGGCCAATTCAATTGCTTTAGAATTCATTTGACAAGCCGAACTATTTTTCTCTATTCTTATCGCAATAGTATCCGTATATAATTCACTTACGCTGTCGCGTGAGTTACTGCAGTTGTATCCTGTATAATCGTCTGTTTTTTCGTGCTTCCAAATAATCGTCTGCTTTTCGTCAACGTCCACACAGGCGGGTTCAATTAGCTTAGAACACCGTTTGACAAAACAAATTATTTTACTTATCTCTTTCAAACTATTAATTTCACTATAGCATATCAGCCATTAGGCCTTTCACTCCTATGACAGTTAACTTTGCGTTTTCTAACTTTTCTCTAACCGAACTTCTCTTTCCAGTGACTTTACTTTTTACTCCCTCTCTGTTCATCTGGTCGCAGCTATTTATACGTCTATCACTTAGGCCTTCTAGAAATCTCTATAGCCTTGACATCAATAGACTGCACACAACGTTCCATATCCTCGACATCAATGAATTAATTACAAAATAAATAAATTAATAATACTACGTACACTAAACAGTCTTTTATATCTAACAGATGATAACAAGTGAACTCTATAGAAACGGTACTATATGATAATAGGTGTGCTCTGTAGAAACAGTAGTAGATGATAATAGGTGAACTCTGTAGAAACGGTACTAAATAATAACAGGTGAAATCTGGAGAAACGGTACCACATGATGACATATGAACTTCGGAGAAACGGTACCAGATGATAACAGGTGAGCTTTGGCGAAACGTGTTTTGGTTTCTTTATGATTTGAAATACTCAATATTTCAACAACAACCGAAAATACGACCTGCTCGTACAGTGGTTTTTATAATCAACTTGTCATAGCAAAGTATAATGATGAAAATTCGATATATATTCTAGAAATAAAAAAACATTTGCCTTAATATTATATAAAAGTGTGGAACTTCAAATATTGTCATAATAGTTTTTATTAAACGCTACTCGTGGTTTAGTCGTTACACTAATTATACATAAGTAAGATGAAAGTTGTTTAAAATTTTTATTAACTCATAAAATATTTTTACATGGCTTGGTAGGCTAATCTTGAATAACTGCAGTAAATGTTCTGGCACAAACTGCTATATTGTTAAATACTAGGATTCAAAGAAAGAATTACAACGCTACATGTTTAATAGTACGAAAATCAGAATGTAATTATAAGGCAGATCAATGTTTGTGAAACCATACCCAGACATATAGATAATAGTGATGGATTGAGGCCGGTTCTAGAGTAAGCAGTCCAAGACGTATTATGGGACACATCATACAGTAAATGGTACTGTGTTATCAGTTTTGTTTTTATTCCACCTTGTGGTAGTTTATTTCAAACTGTAATGACAATTCTTTACTCTTGAGATTTCTCCTCGAGTTGATAATGGGCTTCTGTTTCTTTTGTTGTTAAGCACAAAGTTACACAATGGGCTATCTGTGCTGTGCTCACCACAGGTATCGAAATCCGGTTTTTAACGATATAAGCCTTCAAAATTACCGCTGAGCCATTAGAGCGCAAGTGCTTCCGCGACATCGCAGGTAATGTAAACAAACAGGCTCTACAATAAAACTCATAAGCAAAAGTGAATATTTAATGTACTCTGCCTAACATAATAATGTTCAAGACAAACAAACCAAACTCTGAAATTCGCTTCCAGCTAATAAAGATTCCAGAAACTTGTGTGTATGAAGGGAGCTTGTGTTCTTGCACTTTTACTGCAATACAAAACTTTGTTTACGCCAGATGAAAGTCGCAATTAGCTCTCAAGTTTACTCCAGGCGCGAGCTACAGAACTCACGTCCTTTATCCACCTTGAGGTCAAATCACACCTCGTGCACGTGCTGACCCACAGGGTGAATCAAGTTTCCTCTATCTAACTGGTAGGCCTAATTCGATAGGTCAACAGAACATTTCGGCGGCTAATATGATCAACTCCCAGCCTCACGCACTCTACGCGAATACAACTTAGTTGGAGTCTTTTCTTCTTCTTTTGATGACCGATCTACATCGTTTAGAGCTTACATCACTAACTTGGATTTAAATCATGCAGATACTAAGAGAGCGCAACATATATATAAAGAACTTAATATAGTGATACACTCAGATTACTATCAAAGCGGTAATAAAAAATATATATATAAATAGTTATTTCACTGAATAGAAATAAACGGAAAAAATAACAACGTGAGGCACAACAAGAAAATATTATTCCTCAAAAATCGGCTGTGTTTGAGGTTTATAAACCTGGAGGAGTCGTAAAATAAAATTTTGAAAGAGAAGTGTTTTCCCTTGTTATAAAGGTGTTTTTCTTGGCGTTGAATAGTAAGAAGAAAACAGTATCGTTTAAAAACCTAACGCTGAAACCACTCATAAATAGATTTTGGAGTGTAATAAAGCAGAAGTTTTTGTATGTAGCTTTTATTTTTTGTTTAATTTTTTGTGAACGTGGCAATGTTTTCGTGGTGTTAGGCCGGTGGTTCCCAACCTTTTCTCCACCAAGGACCCCTTTTATTATAATTTTTTCCCCCACGGCCCCCATGTTTTTGAAAGATTCCGCCTACCCAACAAACTGTTTTTATTAACTAATAATTAACTCGTTGTGCAATTAAAACAAACATCAGTATTAAAAAACTTACTTGTTTAATGAGATGGTATTACCTACGCGGACACCAGGTTAGGAACCATTGTGTTAGGCTACAGCGAAACCAGTGACGTAATGTCGTGAAAGTATCCTACTGTTAAACACCGACACAAACTTCGTAAAATTAATAATATCCCAGTGCATATACTTCAAATACACTCGAAGAACAGAAAGCTCAATAAAACATATGCGATTCCTGTGTATACGTTTATTAAATATTGCCTACTGCGAAGCGTTTGTTCTTTTGGTTACTCTATTTAATGGCAGATATATCCTTTGAAAAGAACAACAAAAAAACAACATGAAAATGCATTAATTCTATTCGAGATTCGTAGAACGTGTAGGTTTTTCTACCCGGTTGTCTAACAGCCCTGGTCCCGTAAGTATTGGAACCCCGAGGTATAGGACTTGACAGCAGAAAACATGAAAAGTTTAAAAAAAAAGACGAATCACGTGAACAAGGATATATATATATATATATATATATATTCGATTACG
>NW_013666974.1:51725-86791 GCF_000517525.1 Limulus polyphemus
GTGTATATATATATATATATATATATATATATATTACCCCAATAGGAGTTTCTATACGAGCTACGTCAGATGTTTTTCACCAATGATATATTGTGAGAGATTTCCCACCTGGACAAGAGTAGACTCAGAGTAGCTTGGTTAATTATTTAATGATTCGCCTCAGAAAGCTTAAAAAGCGTATATGTCGCTTTCTACTTACGTGTATGAGTCGGGGAGTGGGGAAGGAGGGGGAATATAGGATTAATGATTTGATGTTTTCTCACACCATGGTGCAAAAATATCTCTCTCAGCATGCTTAATTTGTGTTTTTAATAGCGTGCTTAATTCGTGTTTTTAATAATTTGTTTATAATTTTGTAAAGGTTAAGCACCACTAGTTTCCAAGATGAGTTTTCATCCTCTGCTCAACTGACATTTTTATATAAGTTCTGTTTCCACAGGGCCGAGCTTGGTCTAATGATTAGCGTGCCGGACTATGAACCTGCGAGTTTCTGATCCGTGTACGTTATCAAAAAAAAAAAACAATCGCAATCCGCGCTTTGGAGCCTTGGGTGCATTTTAAGGGTGATGATTAAATCCCACCATTCGATTTGACAGCAATAGTTCAAGTGTTGGTGTTGGGTATTGTTATGGTGGGTCTTGTTATGGTAAGTATTGTTATGGTGGGTCTTGTTATGGTAGTTATTGTTATGGTGAGTCTTGACAATACCCGCCGTAACAATACCCACCATAATACTTACCATAACAACACCAACCATAACAAGACCCACCATAACAATACCTACCATAACAAGACCCACCTTAACAATACCTATCATAACTCGACCCACCATAACAATACCAACCATAACAAGACCCACCATAACAAGACCCACCTTAACAATACCTATCATAACTCGACCCACCATAACAATACCAACCATAACAAGACCCACCATAACAAGACCTACCATAACAAGACCCACCATAATACTTACCATAACAAGACCCACCATAACAATACCTACCATAACAAGACCCATCATAACAAGACCCACCATAACAATATCTACCATAACAATACCTACCATAACAAGACCCACCATAACAATACCTACCATAACAAGACCCACCATAACAATACCTACCATAATTAACTAACTCCGTTTCCTGTACTCGATTAGTTCAAAATTAAGGACAGCTAGCGCAGATAGCCCTTGAGTAAGTAGCTTAGCAAAAAAAAACAAAAAACAACACTTTTTACACTATCCTTGTAGGAGGTGTTTTTATGTAACAGGCATTTGTTTTAATGCTGCTCTAATAAAACACGTCAGTACGAGTGTACTTGTTTTACGGTTACCTTCACTCATTCTCGTCCCTAGGACTTTTCACTTGAGCAGCAATAACAATAAGTCAGTACTTGACTCATTCTTGTCCCAAGGACTTTTCACTAGAGCAGGAATAACAATAAGTCAGTATTTGACTCATTCTTGTCCCAAGGACTTTTCACACACACACACACAACAACCGAATGTTCAGTAAAATTTGCAGCAATAACAATAAGTCAGTATTTGACTCATTCTCGTCCCTAGGACTTTTCACTTGAGCAGCAATAACAATAAGTCAGTATTTGTCTAGTGAAAAGTCCTAGGGACGAGAATGAGTCAAATACTGACTTGTTGTTATTGCTGCTCTAGATTGTTTTGACAACTTCAGGTTTTTCTCGTGCGTAAACTGATAGGTATTGCTATATCGTAAACAACTCGATCATAATGAGGGAAAAAATCAACAACACACAATGAACATAAGATATAATTTTAGGACAATTTTAGCTCCGTCACAGCAAACAAATGAAACACTTTGTATACACTGACTCCTCACTTAGATACTCTTAAATCATTTTTTTATAACAAAATTTTACATTTGGATGGTTCTGAGATAGTTTTTGGAAAGTTTCAGATGAAGTTTTGATGATTATTCTGTGGATTTTAGGATTTCTAATAAGTACACATTGCTCACCACTTGGATTTCGATTATGCTAAAATTAGGAAGATACTTGTGTAAGTTTTTAATAACACGGGTGTATTAAGGGGTAAAAACGGCAGCGTTTAATAGTGCACAATAATTATTTAAAAGTGAGACTGTCTTCGGTCACGAAATACAATAAACTATTTTGTTTTACTTAATAATTTACTGTATAACGATACAATACCATGAGACTGAGAAGCATGTAGAGTATATGAGAATGTTACAAATCTCACAGTATCATAACTTTATATAGTAAATTATTAAGTAAAACAATAATGTTTATGGTATTTTGAAACTGGGAACAGTCTCATTTTTGAAATTTAGTTGAATGAACGACAACTGCCTGTTGTAGAAACACAATTTTGGAGACGCAAGGCGGAAGACTTTCGAAGCGTCGTCCTTCATACTGTTTCTACAACAGGCAGTTGTCGTCCATTCAACTAAATTTCATCACGAGTACTCTGCCTAAATAATCTATCAAAGAATAGTCTCATTTTTAAATATTCATTGTGTACTATTAAATGTTGGTTATATTACTTATGTTTGAATGCTTAAATGTGGTTCAAATCCTAATTACTAATTAATTATGTAAAATATTTCCCTTACTTATCGCTAGAATTCTTGTCAGTTCTCGTGTTTATTTCCGTCAGATTTGCTAAAGATTCACGATGAAAGCTACTTACTATTTGGCACTCTCAGCCTGAACAACACTTTGGTCGACATGCGAGAGAAAAGGTCAAGTCAGGAAACCCATAAAGTCCTGGCATAGTCACTCCTAGTTTAGAACTGCTGACCAGAAGGAGGATAGAAAATAGCACTATGTGGGTACTTTTTTTTTTTAATTGCGAGAGTGACTGTTAAATGTTGTGACGCTTACCGTCTTTAGTCTGACATGCTAACCACTAGGTTACTCTTGGCCACAAAGCTCGTTAAAATTATACTGAGTTAATGTGCCAGAGATTATGGTTGACAAGTTTCGTATATGAATTTGCCAAGGGTTTGCACTTACATTTTGGAAGCTTATGAATTTAGTTAAACGGAATTAAAGATGGAATTCGATATTCATTATGAATCAGTCCGAAAATCCGGTGTTATTATTGAATCAATTCTAAAGGAATTCAACGCATTTCATGGATCTATAATTCAAAACATGTATGTTGCACCATGATTAACGATTCACTTTCTTATTGGTCAGTACTCAAAAACCGACGTTGCATCACTTTTAATGATGAAACATTCCTACAACGATTATTTTCAATTTTCTCTTAGAAAAGTACCCTGGTGGGTTAGCGAGTGGTAAGTTTAAGAACTAAAAACGCCAAAATCCAGCTTTGGATTCCCTGATGTGGAGAGAGGGCACATAACCTCATTGTGTGACTTTGTGCTAACAAAAAAAAGTGTGTGTGTGTGTGGAAGAAACGGTGAAGTAACACGAAAAATTTAATATCAAATATTGAAATTCATACGCAAACAGATGATCGAAATCGAACACACTAACTGAGAAGAAAAAAAAGAAGAAAAACAACATTAAAAAATAACTGGCATAAGTATCAAAACTTTAAATATAGCTCTAAGTTCACTGTGTAGATGACAACCCAAAAAATGAGCTGGGAAATTTATACTTATTTTGTAGTGATACATGCAAATTTGAATAAACAAAAATAGTTGTAAGAATACGAAATTAATACTTTGTTGTTACCTCTAAGCGATGAGCTAATGGTTAACTTAAAATAATAAAATAAACTATGATTTCAAACTAAGAATTTAAGTTATAGAAACAAAGGTTTAATGTAGATTTTATTCCTATTTTAATAAATTTCATTCCTGTCAACCGTTATCAGTTGAGCTTTGTATAATTTGTAATTGTGCTGTATTTGAATGAGAGAAACGTAATTCATTGAGATACAAAAAAATCCTAAAAATAAGAGCTAGGCGTAGATTTGTAGTTAGCGTGTCGGGCTGGGGATTACAAAGTTCAAGATGGGATAACTCAACACACTTGAACGTTGAGGTGGGAACATACTATAAAAGTGACAGTCAATTCCGTTATTCGGTTCAAAGACTCAGAAGAAGCTTTGTAGCGGTGGGTGCTGCTTGCTGATTTCCCTCCTTATGGTCAGTAATTTAGAATTTGGGACAGATCTACCAGAACCTTAGGGATCTCTGACCTGCCCATTTAGCCAACGTGCAAATAATGTGTCGTTTAGGCTGTAAATTTCAATTTCCTAACAAAACCTTTGTGCAATAGTTTAAATGTTTTGGTCTAATTTAGATGTCCCGTAGCATTTTATTAATTATTATTCATGAAAGACACCTCGTGTTGTTAAATAATTGTAATTTTGTAATGAAGTAATTTTGAAAAATATCTTTCTCATAAAATTAAAAAAATATATACATATTTTAATTAATTTTCCATCTCTGTGTGTATAAATAAGAAAAGAGATATGAAGAAATGAAATATGATATAACAGAAACCTAATTTTTAAGCACCTCTTTATTTGCGGATGAATAAAATGAATATCTAAGTTGCTTGTTTTTATCTGTGATATACAGCAAAATATACATTTTTACTGCAAATATTTAATTGCTAACAGATAAAATATTTTAGAAAATTTGAGAAAGAAATGGTGGTGAATAAGAGAAAAAATTAAGAAACACATGAAATGAGTATTCATTATTCCTTACTACCATATTGAAAATTGAATTTTGCTTTATATTCCATTATCTAAAATAGGCTAAGTAAGAAATTAAGTGTTAGCCCCATAATTATCTGGAATATTTTTTCGTCGCATTTTGGCGCTACTTCTAAACGAACCATACTCAAATCTCAATAATTATAATCTATATACAATAGTACTTGCCGAATAACAAACTAGTTTATATATCTTCATATATATGCGTTTGTGCGAGTGTATATTTATGTGTGAGCATTCAAGTTTCCACGGTGTTATGCTACTATTAGTAATTGCGGCTGATGAGGGCAAAGTAAATTATATACATTTTCAGCTAATTTCAAATCATAATTTTCTACTAGAGTTTCATTCCTAATTGAATTTTAATTCTTGTTGTCCAAGAAATTCTAACAAGTCGAAATGATTTTTTTCCCTACGGTCTGTCAATTCTTGCTATTCTTAAAACAAGACTTATCAGAGTATGTCTGTTAAAGTTTTGATAATTAGACAAGCCTTTTCAAACGCTCAAACAAAAACACTTGTACCGTGTCAATTACAGCGATAAACATATAAAGAAAGAATGTGTGTCTTTCTAAAACTGTTTCCCCTGGGGTCAGGGATAAGTTCATGGACTGAAAGCGCTAACATTCGGGGCTTGATTCCACGTGATGAACAGAGTGCAGATAGTTTATTGTGTAGTTTTACACTAGTGCCCCCCCCCCCACCCACACCTACACAGAGCCGTCTTTGGTGATGACGTGTCCCCCGGTGGGACAGTGGTAGGTCTACAAGCTTACAACGATAAAGTCCGGAGTTCGATTCTCCGCGGTGGAACAACAGTCCAATGTGGCTTTGCTCTACAAACAAACAAACAAACGTGTATGAAGAATAAAATTTTACACATATCCTATCTTTACTGATGCTCAGTAATAAATTATTTTATTTCTAAACCTACTTTATTTTTATGTATGCTTGATAATACGTATATATATATATATATAGAATAAGCTGAAAACAAATACAATTGTATTTATTTATTATTTATGAGTACCAACTTTCAACGATAGGTTACAGGTTTGTCAGACGTTAGGTTTATTACATCAAAAATTATAAGTTTCAGTTTCTCAGATAAAATTGTTTTCTTTGGTTCAAGAAGAATGCAGACTTTCCGAACTAATAATGCATTATGGAAATGCAGGGGCAAAGAGAAAATATCAAGTTAACTTGGATAAATTGCTGGAGGCTGTGGACAACTATGAAGCAGATGCAAGCCTACAGACTTCTGTCCTACTATTACTAATGCATACACATATGCGTGAAAACAGCCGCTTCAATTAAAGGGTGTACAGGCCTGGAGGCGGAATGACATAATGAAGTTATGAAACAGTGTATACATTACAAAGATTTTACTCTCGCGGATTCTTCTTTCTTTGACTGTCTGAAAAATCAGATTAATAATTAGCAGAGCCATCCTCAGGTGAATTCTGAATATGATTTATTTCAATTTGCCGAAAGGTATTATTTAATTTGTCGGCTCGGCCGTGTGGTTTTAAAATGGTTAACCACATCCGGGAACTTGGTCAGGAAGCCTTTGAGAAAACATCCAGCTTGTAAAACGTGAAGTGCTTATTTTGAAAGAACTGTTTAAATTTTTGAAAGGTTTACAGAAGTTAGGATAAGGCACGTAATAAAATAAATAACTAAACAGATGAGAAAAACACTTTAATGCTTTAGGGGACCATCATTCTTTAAAAATAGTTATATATCATAACAAGAAACAGGTAAGATACCGTTAGTGATTGGGTAGCTAACTTCTAATACTGCCATAACTCGACATAAAATATTATATTATAAACAATTATATTCAACAAATAGGAGACATATATTCTCGCTTATCCACTCAAAGTTATGATTAGCATTCCGTATATTTAAATATGTTGAGGTGTAATTTAATTTTGTATATGAATAATTTGGCTCATATCACAAGGCCTACTCCCTTGGCTTTGGAGAATATAAAGAATCGCATAAATACCAAATATTCTGGATATTTTTTGCATATTTACAGTAGCATTGCTTGCCTGCATCGAACCGATACTTATATCGTTTCATCACACTAACCCAACCGTTACACGGGTCTGCGAATTTAAACTTCATAAAAGTTGTTTTGGTTTTAATAACGGATTTTCCATAATTCAGCTACGCAGATATCGAAAATAATATTTATTTTTTCTATCACGTAAGGATTTTTTTACAACTCGGGAAGAAAAGAAAAACTAACTTAGATCAAATTATTATTTCGTTTACCATAATGAACATTTTTTATTATTATGTTTGTTAGCAAAAATAGAAACAACCTGAGAAGAACATTGATGTAAAACGAATATGTACCCTCATTCATCCTGATTTTTTGTGTGAAGTTTACGTCTTTTAGTTTCAAAACTACGTGTTGTGGTCTTTCTTTTATATATTGCGTTATGAAGTTTTGTGGAAAATTTGTACGTGATGGAGAAAAATAGATGTCATTTTTGGATTCAGCGCACAAGAATTACCGTAGAACATAAAAATTTCAAGACATTAAAACCATCGCAGGCCCGTGTAATTGGTTCCATCCATCCCGAGATGGGCGGGGCGTAAATAGTATTAACGAACTAGGCTGCGATTCATAGGGTCCAGGATTCGAGTCGTGATGCAGTTGAATCCAGTTTCCAAGTTCGGCTGTGGACGCATTATAATATTGGCAGTAAATCCGTTATTCGGTTCAAAGAACCTGTTAAAGTCATTGTGACAGCGGCTTTTGCTGGTTGGTTGTCTTTTCTCTAGTCAGTAAAGTAGTTCAAATTAAGGATGGCTATGTTTGAACGCTAGTATTCTGGACGTTCAGCCCACGTGCCTTTCAGTGTATGTTAATCCATTCAGAATGTTAGTAGTATAGAAAGAATGAGACACATGATTGTTTTGTACCAGAGAGAGTGGATAACGTGCTCTGGCTCTAATAAAAGTATCCTCTCAGAGAGTTTAACATAACTTTTAACTCTGCAACACACCACGAAAAAAACTCTTTGCACATAGCTGTTCCTTATTTGAACTTACAGACTATAACCATATAGAGGGATTTGAGCGTCTCTCTTATAACGCACCAATGCCTCCAAAGTGCGAAGCGCTTTTTTTCGAAGAGGGATTCATAGTTCGGATGTTCTAACCACTAGAGCACGCTCGATATATAAATAAATATGACATAAAATCTCTTTATAGTATCAGTAATAACGAGAACACTCGTTTCTTCTGTATCAGAGGGAAGATGACATTTTTGGTGCTATTGGAAGAATTCCCTTTGCCTTGTATCGGTGCATCCAACCACATGAAGAAGTAACAAAAACACTCACCCAGAATTGCGTCTGAGAGATAAGATACGTTGCTAGGTGAATAACATAATCTTTACCAGTTTATTTGAAGAAGCTTAAAACATTTCTAATTAAATTGTAGCGTTTTCTGTCCAGTCGACTCCATATATATATAGCCATATCTTTGTGCAATTCTAAAATAAGCCACGCACTTTCCTATAACAAACGATACACATAACTTGGTGAGTAAATATGCACACTTCTAAATAAACATACATCAGAGTATTGTATAGTATATGATAGTTTACGGAAAACCTTTCAAAAACGCCCTCTAACGATAATACAGTAAATCTAAAAATAAAGAAAATAAGTCTAAGTCTCAAAATTACCTAACGTTGGTCAATTCGCTATGTAGACGCTAAATATATTCAAATAACGAGTATAACTTGTGATAAACTTTCTTAAACAACATGTGAACACAAATAATCTTGTGACCAGCATGTTTCTTGAACAGCAAAAATAGCTTTAAAATATATCGGATCTAAATATCAATTAATTTCAGTACACCCATTGGTTAGAATTATTAAAACAGTGTCTGAAATGACATATATATATATATATGTAGAGAGAGAGAGAGAAAGACAAATGGATAGATAAATAAATAAATATTTGATCGTGCTTGATAATGTTTTGAGAATTCGTGTATTAATTAACACCAAGATTTTTTCTTGAATGTTATCAATACCTATTGATATTGTAGGATAGTCTTAAGCTTTGGAATGTGAGTAGGTACGTGTATAAAGAGGCTTGCAATGCAACATACAGACGCAACCAGAAAGAGTAAGATATTAAAGCACAAGATTTACTTAGTCCTTCATAATAAAGAAAGCTAATCTCTAGATGGATATATTACCACTTGGTCATAAACTCACTTATGGTAAGTAAGAAAGTAATCATATTACCAGCAAGCACACAGCTTTATGATGGTATAATAAAAAACACGTTTGATCCTTTTAGTTTTGTGTTGAAAAACAAACGAGACTAATCTATTAAAAGTATATTATTAAAACTATTATTAACAGTAAGCACACAGCTTTATGATGGTATCGTAAAATAAAACACACATTTTATCCTTTTAGTTTTGTGTTGAAAAACAAACGAGACTAATCTATTAAAAGTATATTATTAAAACTATTATTAACAGTAAGCACACAGCTTTATGATGGTATCGTAAAATAAAACACACATTTTATCCTTTTAGTTTTGTGTTGAAAAACAAAAGAGACTAACTTATTAAAAGTATGTTATTAGAATCATATCGCCATTAAGAACAGAGCTTTATGATGGTGTCACGTTTCTCCTTTTAGTTTTCTGTTGAAAAGTTTGTTATTAACTTACTTAAAACTACTTTAAATGGAACGTAATTTGTACTTATATAATAGAGGGCATTTAAAAAAGTTTAGTTTGATTCAGAAATTGTTTAAGTTGCGTAAAACATATTTTTCAAGAAAACCCTTTTCTGTTCAACATGCGTACATTGTAGGTGTAGTTTTAACTATATGTATATTTTAATGTGTATGTTATATCTATTTGTATTTACTTTTTAAAGATTTGGGGTAAATATTGTATTAATTTTATAACATTTTCTAGTTTTGTTCAATAAATTTTTCTGGAGAATAACCAAGAAAGTTATGTTTTTTTTCGCTTGTTTATTGTTAAACAATAAGTCATACACAATCGACTATTTGTGATGTGCCCATCGCGGGTATCGAAACCCGATTTTTAACGTTCTGAATCCTCAGACGCTGAGCCACCTGTGGTTGAGGTCGGAAAACCAAAAATATATGATTCATTGTGGAAACACTGTGTTTTATTACTTATCGATTAGTTTAAGAAAAACCCCAACTTGTTTCATGTGTGTATATATATAGACATACGCGCGCGCGCACACACACACGCGCATAATGATGGGAATATGTTTTAATACCAAAACTATTACACGTTATTGATGCTTCATCTGTCGTTTCACTTAACATTAGTTATGATAGCATACATTAAATATCGTGGTTTTTAAAGAAAATTCCACAAATTCGAAAAACACAATTTTCAATCATCTTCAAGTGAAAAAGATAGGAGGAGATCATGACAACAAACAATAGGAAAATTACACAAAATTCTCGTCATGAAATCTTAAGAAATGTTATGGGTGTTTGAAAACAAAAAGTAAATAAATTTATATTAAGTTTTGAAATATGTGTTTCTTTGAGGGTTTCCAGTAGACTCTCAAGTAAATTATTCAAGTTGTCAAATAGAATTATTTATGTATCTCAAGTTTTGCATCGTATTGGATTTTGTTAAAGCAATATGTTCACGTATTACAATCGGAAAATAAAGGAATACCATATTTCGCAGAAAGGACTTTTGCAGATTTTATGAATACTATATTACTTGCTTCATGTCCACGAGCTTAGTTCATTTAGTCCGGCAACTAGGCTCTCAAAGAACCTTCGCAACAAACATTCAGTTGTCAAAACTCGAAAAATTGGTAATGAAAGTGCCGCCTAAGTGGCAAACCTTTTAGTCCAGGGAATGATGGGAGGAAAGGAAAGGATCACTATGAAAAACATGCATGAATTAATGCGGGAAAAGGAGTCATCTATTTCCTATGCACGTGACTTGCAACCTCATGTAGACGGCACAAGGCGAAGCGGTCGCACGTGCGAAAAGAGAACCGTTTGTGGCATGGCATGAAAATTAATCTATGAAACAGTATAGGAAGTCGACGAAGTGCATTAAAAGCCTTTTAGGCAAATGGCTCTATCTGGACTAGTTGTCGTTTTCAATCTCGGGGACACTTGTTGTAACGTACAAAATCGTGGGCCGGGCTGGTGATTTCTCTCGCCTCACGCCGCCATTAAAAAGTCATTTAGTAAGCTCTGTCGCTTACAATTACCTTGCTATGAAACTTGCCATTACCTCCCTTTTGGTACTTACTCAGCCAGGGACTAGAAACTAAGCAATAACCAGTGTAACATAGTTTGTCGCACTTACAACAAGGTTTTAATAATCAACAAAAGTGTAAATCAACTCGTTAATATGTCAATAGTTTTCTAGTTTATCTTTCTATTTACAACTCGGAGTATATCTATAAATATATATATATACTTACAATACTTATACAGTTTGCTAAAGTATCTATAGTAACCAGAGTTATCTGTTCAGTCCACCGGAGGCGCTGGTTTAGTCCGTCAAGTGTTATCTCTTCTTCTGATATTATTTACGCACATTTGTTTAATGCCTTGTGAATAAACATTTCAGGCTTTGTAGGTTTTTCTGTACAGAAGACTACGAAGATAATAATTGAATATTATTAACATTGATCTACAAATTTAAATATGGAATTAAAATTTTGAATCGTATTAAAATCACTTTGGAAAATATATATGCAAATACAATGGATATGCATATAATATTCTTATGGTTGGAAATAATATCCAGTTGGTAAGAATCATAAAAATCGTGCAAGAGTCCATGTACTCCATAACCTGGTAATTACAGCGCTCGACTCGCAATCTGTGGGTTGCGGGTTCGAATCCCTCACAGAACATGCTCGCCCTTTCAGTCATGGGGCGTTATAATATGACTGTTAATCCCACTTCTCGTTGGTATAAAGTAGCGCAAAAGTTGGCGGTGGGTGGTGTTGACAAGCTTTCTTCTCTCTAGTTTATCACTTCTAAAGTAGTGAAGGTTAGCATAGATAATCGTCGAACAGCTTTCCGACAAACAAACAAATCCAAATACTGTATGTACAAATTACCAAGAGTAAGAAACAACAACATCGGTTATGCTTGATGAGGTGGTTGTCTCGTAATGATTCTATCCACACATTCTTTACTCAGTCATTTAATAAACTCATCCACGCAGTCTTTACTCGGTCATTTAATAAACCCATTCACGCAGTATTTACTCAATCTTTTAATAAACCCATTAACACAATCTTTACTTAATCATTTAATAAATCTATCCACACAATATTTACTTAACTATTTAATAAATCTATCCACACAGTCTTTACTGAATCATTTAATAAACCCATCCACGCAGTCTTTACTCGGTCATTTAATAAACCCATTCACGCAGTATTTACTCAATCATTTAATAAACCAAACCATGTAGTATTTATACAGTCATTTAATAAACCCATCTACGCAGACTTTACTCAATCTTTTAATAAACCCATTAACACAGTCTTTACTTAATCATTTAATAAATCTATCCACAAAATCTTTACTTAAACATTTAATAAATCCATTCACACAGTCTTTACTGAATCATTTGATAAACCCATTAACATAATCTTTACTTAACCATTTAATAAATCCATTCACACAGTCTTTACCGAATCATTTGATAAACTCATTAACACAGTCTTTACTGAATTATTTAATAAATCTATCCACACAGTCTTTACTGAATCATTTAATAAACCCATTAACACAATCTTTACTTAACCATTTAATAAACCCATTAACACAATATTTACTTAACCATTTAATAAATCCATTCACACAGTCTTTACTGAATCATTTGATAAACTCATTAACACAGTCTTTACTGAATCATTTAATAAATCTATCCACACAGTCTTTACTCAAGCATGTAATAAACCCATCCACACAGCCTCTCTTAATGAGGAATAAAATGACTTAACAACAGAACAATCAGTTACGTTGAATGTTTATCTCTGTTCTTAAATATAAACCACCCTTTTAACTTTTGTTTGTTTCTCTTAAGCATAAAGTCACCCAATGGCTATCTGTGCTCTACACATCGTAGGTATCTAAACCGATTTCGCTTTTTGTAACACAAAAACATTCGTTTGTTTTTTTCTGAAAATTCAATACCTCCCCTCCTTAGTGACTCAACTCTACGTTTGAATGCTAATAACGCTAAAAATCGCTGTGGGCACAGTACAGATAGCCTACTGTTTAGCTATGCGCTTAAGAATAAACAAACAAAGACAACAAAAATATCATTATTATTTCGTGAAAGTACGATATTTTAATGTGTACACAATTTTTCAGTTATTTTTAGATCAACTTATTGCGTGATCTTACACATTTGAGTAAAGATTATTTCCAAGAAATTGTTGATCAGTAAGTGTGTTATCAACAATTCCGATAACACATATGATGTAATTCACACGGATGAAGACCTCATGAATAATTCTTTCTGGTCGGCAATGGCTTAAAATGACCGGCATAGCCTTGTGGCTAGTGTGCCATACTATAAGAGTTTATAATTCGCATTCCGTTGCCACAAAATTGTACTGGGTGCGTTATAGGAGTGACGGTAAAGCTCTTCTGTTTGATTAAAGTATCTCAAGAAGTTCTTATAAAAAACTGATGAATTATAGAAGAGGATCTCAGTTGACGATTTGATTTTTTGATTTGATTAAGAATAACTCTAAGGCCAAATTTATCATCGATATTCAATCTCATTCAATATATTTTCGAAAAATTTTGACGTAATAAGCTTGTAAGTTGATTTCGTAAGTCCTAAAGATTTATGTTTCTCATTGTTATAGCGATCCGTAAGGGTGGTTTAGCTCGGTTACCATGTAGAAATAGCACTAAAAGTGTCAAACAGCCAAATTAGACTTACTTTTAGAAGTGCACACAAGTACAAAAATTTACTTTTTAAAATGGGTTTGGACCCTGGAAAGGGTGTTAACCGCACTTCGTATGAACGGCTTGTTTATACTTAAGCAGTGTTGTGTTTGTCACCGTACATACGAGCCGTGGCGCCGCGAGCAATGTGTTTAACACCTATTTAACTACTCCAATAAGAATTCCCGGTAATTTGATAGTGTAATGCTGTCACATCATGTTATTGCAAACGAATACGTCACGTCCGTTTCCGAAGAAGGATAAACAGTATAATGAAATTTTTAAACACTGGTAAAGTCAAAGGACACAAGATTTGAAAAAAAAAGAGAAGAGAGACCTTTCAGTAACCCCCATAAAAGCAGAAAAACAATCGCATAGTAGAATACTGAAAACATTAGTGAGCTCAGAAATCACATCTCAAAGTGAAGGCCGACTACGAAAGAGAACCCTTCATCCCCCCAAAAAATAATTGCGATGAAGCTGGGAATATATCGTGGTGCCGTTAACAAGTTCATAAACAACGATTTGAAACTTATGAAGGTCCATAAGCCAAAAGCTTAGAAGATTCCAGCCCATCCTGAAATCAAAAGATGACTTAACAGGCTGTAAGTGTAGCAATTTCATTCGACTATGAACATGTCAAATTTCCCCAATGCGGCCAAGGGCGTTACTAGGTACTTAAAAGATTCGGGACTCGGGAATTTTCGACGTTTCAGTATAATATCGATCATGGTTTTCTATTCTGAATTTTCAAGAAACCAACTGGGGATTCGGGGCACTATCAACTAGAATCGGGACATGGACTCCGTGTACAAGTGCCTAGCGATGCTTCTGGATGTGGCTCTAATGAACATTTGTGTCTTTGGTCTTTAATTAAGCGTGACACTGGAAGCCGGCCTCTACATAAAGTGGAGAGTCTGTGTAAAATTGGTGAAGTTGTGTGGCCTAAGTTTGATCTCGCCATCTTTCGCAGAAGCTTGATACAGTGAATATCACAGAATCTGGTAATAGGGCATTATTATAGTCATCACGATGGACGATGGAGGAAGTAGTTCGGGCATCTGGAACGTCATTCTTATGAAATGCGATGATTCTCAATAAATCTATGCATTAGTGTGATAGTGATGCATGTGAATCTTTCCCTTCCTAAATAGAGAACATACAGTTTTTTATTTGTGGAGATTTAAGAGAAAAACAATTGTAATGATCATTTACATAATTTCATTCTTCAACTGTCTGGCTAGAAAGAGGCTTAAGCTTCAAAGTTATTATACGAAAGAAGAACAACATTATTTGTTTCGATGAGTTACAAGTGTTAGACTTGCGTAATGTTAACAAGTGTAATATGTAGAAAACGTGTATTATTATACCATAGCACGTGATGCATGCTATATTAATCTCTGCGTTTGGAAGAAATTAGATAAGTAATCATAATTCTAATAAACTCTCGAAATCATGTCATCCCTGTTTAATTATTCTTAAAGGGAACAAAATGAATCTGAAAGCTAATTTTTGACCTCAGAAAAAATATAGGTTTGATGCTGGTATCCGAGCGACATCACCGAAAGGATCTGATAACGAGGGTATTGCATATCTTGACTTTCTTCTTTTCATTTGGATGACATGGTGAATGTACTTTACAATACATGCGCGCATGTAGTCTTTGAGAGAAATATCAAAAGAAAACAAAACAGATAAGTAGAAAACATTTTTAGGGTCCTTTTAAAGCGTCTATTGCCTCCATCTCTTTACAGAAAGGGGAACCCACCTTTGTTTGTAACTATACGGAATAATTATCTTTGTGTGGCGTGTATGGCAAAATTTTAATAGTTTCCAACAAAATATCTAATAAGAACCATACCTGTGGCATATAAAATTCCCAAGTATAACACGTACAAATACTTAACGAAAAAATACTAACATTTAAGTAAACACATTGCAATAAACTATACATATAGAAGTATAGTGTTGTGCAACTTGGAGGACGACCCTATTTATAATTAAGCCCAATAATCTGTATGGTAAGTCTGTTACTATTATATTTATAGCAAAATGAAATTAGTTAGAAGTACAATAAATAACGATTTTAAGAGCATAAGCTGGTAATTAAGTGGGAATTTCTTCATATTAACACACTGCTATTCTGATGTATTTCCAGAATTTATTCCTTCTTTCCCTTTTCTTTCTCAAGACGATCCACTACACACTCAGTAACGACGAAGCTCCTTCTTCCTTAGATGATCGGGCGTGGCTTAGTAATTAGTGTGCTTAAGTTGAGTATTCGAGAGTTCATGGTTCGCGTAGTTGATTAGTTAGCTACTTTCCTTCAAAGTTATCATATTCAAAATTATGGACGGCTATGCGCAGATAATCCCTTGTGTAGTATTGCGCATACAGTATGAAACATCTGGAGTGTTTCTATCACGCTGAAAAATATAATTTGGATCAGTCAACCTTACCTGCGTAATAATAGAGCTTGATTGATCAAAATATGTTTGTAACGTATAGTCAGAGCCTGTCTGTTCTAACAAGATCCCGTAGTCCACAAGTTGAAAAACATATCCCACTCCCATACTTCTCTACTACCAAGAACACATTTCACAGAGCTGATGGATATAGAGAATGTTCCTTGAAAAACATATCCCACTCCCATACTTCTCTACTTCTAAGAACACATTTCACAGAGCTGATGGATATAGAGAATGTTCCTTGAAAAACATATCCCACTCCCATACTTCTCTACTACCAAGAACACATTTCACAGAGCTGATGGATATTGAGATGTTCCTTGAGTTTTTCTCCACCTCTTTTTAACTCTAAATATTTCATATTTTGACTCATCAGGTCACAGAAGCTTTCCCCACTCCTTTGTTGTCTAAACTTTATTTTCACTAGAAAAGCTGAAGTATACTTTATACTCCCACTTTAATGATGACGAAGAAAGTAGATGAGTCAACTTTTTGCCAATAGTATCTTGAAGGCCTTTGGCTAAGATACTGTAGGATTTCTTATTGTCATTTAACGATGTCTCTTAATATGCTGAACATCAAGTTTATTGGGTTTTATTGAACGTTCACTCCTCAAAAGAATTTCACAGTGCCTTTGAGAAGTTTTGACAGTTTCACGCTGTTTGTAGTTTGTTTTCCTATAAATGTGTTTAGTAGAGTCACAGACTGTAAATTTTAGGTTTAGTTACGTCAATGAATATGTTATTTAACACGTTCGCTACTAATGGAATATTTGTGCCTCGCAAATTGGTAACATAAGGATTAAGTGTTCAGATGGAAATCATCTCTGAAGTCAGACTCTTGTATGTCTACCTATATCTAAAGTGGTCAGATGGAAGTAATCTCTGAAGTCATACTAATGCATGTCTACCTGTATCTACTTCACCAGTTACCTACAAACTAAGAGACTCATACATGTCTACCTGTATCTACTTCAGCAGTTACCTAAAGACTAAGAGACTCATGCATGTCTACCTGTATCTACTTCACCAGTTACCTACAAACTAAGAGACTCATACATGTCTACCTGTATCTACTTCAGCAGTTACCTAAAGACTAAGAGACTCATGCATGTCTACCTGTATCTACTTCATGAGTCTCTTAGTCTTTAGGTAACTGCTGTATGTCTACTTGAATCTACTTCACCAGCTACCTAAAGACTAAGAGACTCAGTTATATTTATTACATCTTATAAAGATAGCATCGTAATTGTGTGTTCATAAAACACAAAATTAACATGAAATATTGGAAATAAATGTCGAGCTACTAAACAACGTCACACACACAAAGTTACTCTTCCTGTAAAATGCTGTGAAGTTTAATTAGAATCGATTCGCCCTCGTATTTTGTATGTATACGTATATATATATATATAGAGAGAGAGAGAGCAAAAACAAATAGCGTCGCACATATATATATATACTACAAACAAGAGAAATTAGGTACAAGGTACGATGTGTGGATGATAAAATATATCTAAATAAGAGAGGTATCCGAATAGGTAGGATCAACCCCTTCAATTACAAATGTTAACGTTGTATGTTGTAAACCTATCCAAGAAATTGTACTATTTTTCTCTCAGACCTGGATGACAGTATTTAATATGAAGGCTGCTAAAGTATTTATGTTTCATAAATAATGTTACTTCATAATACAATAACCCAATCTTTATATGATAGTGAAAAACTTTTATTAACACGATAAATACCATTACATACAGACTGACTAACTTCATGGTACCAGGCATTAAATAAGAGTAATATGAATATTTCACATATGCATACACGATTATAACAAAAACACTAGAAAAAAAAAACCCAACAACATTTGATTGTTTCACGGAACGTCGCTTTTTCAAAGTAAAGATACTGTGACGTGTTCACCGACCGTTCGAGGTTTGACTGTCCAGAATGCCGCTAAAGAATGGAGTATTCACGAGCAGTAATCGACTGTTGTGACAATCAGAAGAGCTACTGCGAGCTTGCTGCTAGATCGACGTATATCAAATAAGTGACAACCAGTCAGTCAGAGTTGACCAATATCCGTGATCGAAGAACAAGCAATATTACCCTCTCTAATCTTTCCATCGATTACCTTTGACCTTTGTAAGCTCGCCAGTTTTGATATATATATCAACCTAGAGAAAAAGCTGGTGCTAGTTTTGTGAAACAGAGTCGCTATTAATAATGTAAACTATATTTTGTTCTGATATAAAAAAATACGGCGAGGTCTATGGATATAATTGAACATTTTAGGGTTAGTCACATAATTTTAGTTTTGTGTACAAATAATCAAGCTGTATAGGTGACTTTATGGCTTATACCATTTATCTGGTTCGAGAGAAATATAACTCCAGAAATTAAATTTGTTCTTCTACTTCAGACCTGTTAAATCTTAGATGAATATAAACCACCGATTTTATTTATAACATACCATTCAATATGTATTCCAATACAAACTCTGGCTATTACATATTAGATGTGAGGGATACAATATCAAACGTATAAATGTAAGTGTACTCCTCGTTATAACACTTGTATATTCTATTGTTTTCAGTTGCTTTTTAAGTGGATTGGTTCAATGTAATCATTTCGAGTGAGTATATAAACATTTTTTTCCCCAAGTTTATATGAATGCACCTTTATATGTGCATAAAATTGCATGACTAAACCACGGTGCAGTTTAGAAAACCGAGTGTTAGGACAAAACTTATAAATCGACTGATTAAAGCTAACATTCACGGAATACAAATCGTTGGATAGAGTTTGAAAACAGAGAACGCCTTGTTCAATTTGAAACACTGTACATTTTAAGTCCAATCACCCGGTCTAGTCGTAACGGACTGTTTAAACGTGGTAGAACAACATGTTTAGGCTGTATTGACTTAATGTTAAAAGTATACCTAATCAATCTTACACATCTAGCACTGAACAGTGACGAAACAAACAACAGACTGTGATACTATGATATAGTGGGGAAAATGGAAAATTGTACGCAATAATGCTTTGCTCGTGCAACCCATAAAGCTCGTGAGTTATATGTTAGAAATTGTCGCGAGACTTATTTCGGGGAATGGTGGTTCACGGTGAAATTTCAACAAAGTCAATTTTCACTGCTACTTTACAACATGCAAGTTTGTTTTCAAACAGCTCAATCTAGCGAAAAACAAACAAACTCCTGGCGAAATTTGATTAATGAAACAATGAAAAGAAAGAAAAACAGACTTTCAATAAATTTGAATCAAAGATTCACCGTAGCTTTTGATTTAAAAAAGAAAAGAAAGTAGACTATTCAATAAAAATCAATATCGTTCTAAGAAAACATTAAGATAATATATTATTTATTTACATTATTTCATGAATTTCGAGAAAGTGATTCAAGTCGTGAAAACTTAAAAAAACTACTTAAATTATCTTAAAAACCAAAGAAAAGGTCTCGAAAAGTTACAAAACATAGACAAAGTGACCGGCGCTCAAATGTTTTGTATGTTGTCATTAGCTTCGAACTTGAACTAGTCCAATATTTTTTTTCTATATTTACATGTATCTGAGATTCTTTGGGCTTTACTAGAAGACATAATTAATACATAATAAAACATTAAGAATGAGTATGAAATGGGGCGTTACTTAAGGAAGAATACTGAAATAGCAAATAGGACTCACTGGGGGTGTGCCCGTCTCCTGCCCTTAGTAGCTCCTGCCCTCTGGTGTTCATTGCGACTCTGATACTCTGCAATGAGACAAGAGAGCCTGACTGAGCTCGCTCACTCAAGTTCAACCAGTTAAATTGCATTTTTAAATTAAATTGTTATAATACTCAGCGCGTTTAGAATCGTATCCAATATGTTTTCTTTTTATCACTGAGGGAAGGAATGTACAAAAAAAAGAAGAAAATAAAAAATTACAGTTTTAACGGCTTAATAGAACAGCAAAACCAGTTTAAGAATCTTAATGTCTTAGGCACGAATGTACCACATTTCAGAAAACTTTAGTCCGTATTGAACATAATAACAAATAATGAGTAAGTTCTATTTATTTTCTAAAGACGTTATTTATATTTCAGTTGTTCGTGTTTTGTAATTAGAATTATCTATTATTATGGAAAACGCCTGTAGCCAGCTAAGCAGAGATACTAAATACTAAAACATCAAAGTTCAGTGGGCACCTTTAATCTCTAAGCCCTGATTAAATAGACCGCTCCCTGCCATGGTTTTATTACTCAGTACTCTCGCCCTCATATCGCACAGCCTTCCTGTACATCAGATATTATATAACAGTGGGTGTGATTCCAACAAAATGTTTTAACTAAAGAACAGAATCTTTTCATGCATATATATATATATATATATGTTCCAAATTCACGAAGTTTGGATTATCACCCTAAAGTAAGCCGTGTAGGGTTAAACAGTTGAAATTTTAAGTAACAATAATTCGTTTTTAACGAAATATGATTTAAATTAGGCAATTCTGCCATTCATTTAAAATTTTAACTCTGATCTTGTCTCTTTAGTTAACAACAATTTGTCCTCTACTGAAATAGGATATAAACTAAATAATTTTATCATCAATTTCGAGATTAATTCTGAGTTTGTCTTTTTCATTAACAAATTATCATCTAATGAAAAGGTATATGAACTAGATAATTATCTCATTAATTTCGAGATTAATTCTGATTTTGTCTCTTTAGTTAACAAAAATTTGTCCTTACCGAAATAGGATATAAACTAAATAATTCTAGTATTGATTTAGACTTTGTTTCTTTTTACTAAGTGACTTGCTATGTGTATTGTTTTTATCCATGTAAGAATTCGTATTTAAATATTTTGAATATTTCCTGTATTTCGAGAATAGTTGATATAAAAAGGATTTCCCTTGAAAATTAGGACCAATATAACTAAACAGTATCTGATGGAGTTGGAGTAACAACGTGTATCTACTTTGTGGACATAAAAAGGATTACCTTTGAAAATCAGGACCAATATAACTAAACAGTATCTGATGGAGTTGGTGCAACAACGTGTATCTACTTTGTGGACATCATAAGGATTGCCCTTGAAATTCAGGACCAATATAACTATACAGTATTTGATGGAGCTGGTGCAACAACGTGTATCTACTTTGTGGACATAAAAAGGATACCTTTGAAAATCAGGACCAATATAACTATACTATATCTAATGGAGTTGGAGTAACAACGTGTATCTACTTTGTGGGTATAAAAAGGATTGCCTTTGAAAATCAGGACCAATATAACTAAACAGTATTTGATGAAATTGGTGCAACAACGTGTATCTACTTTGTGGACATAAAAATGATTATCATTGAAAATCAGGACCAATATAACTATACTATATCTAATGGAGTTGGAGTAACAACGTGTATCTACTTTGTGGGCATAAAAAGGATTACCTTTGAAAATCAGAACCAATATAACTATACAGTATCTGATGGAGCTGGTGCAACAACGTGTATCTACTTTATACTTTTCTAAACAAGGTTACTTCTCTGAACATATTGCGTTTTGGGGTCATTACAAACAACCACCTCTAGAAAAGGATCGAAAGATCAACATTCATCTTTGCACCTTGCAATTTGAAAATTTGGAAATACTAAAGCTTATACCTTCATTGTTTTGGCATTTACAACTGAAAATATTACTTTGTTTCAACCCGAATAAAGTCCATAAATCAAGATATTTACAAAGAATAGAGAATATTCTTTTCAAGACCATAACCTTAGTACTACTTTTAATAAGAAGTTAAATTATCCAATTGGAAAAACAGCTATTTCAGTTCCTTATCCACCAATGGCTCATCAGTAAGCTTGAGGGCTTATAACATTAAAATTTGGGGCTTGATCCCCATGGTAGACCAAAAGCGCAGAAATCCCATTATGCTAAAAATAAGCCCCCTCCACTAAAAATAATTGTATGGATATAGCAAAAAAAAAGCAAGAATATTTTGTTACTCAAACTTTAAATTGGGACAGTATTTTTATAGCTAATATTCATGTATAGGATGTCATTAATATCACTTTTAGAACAGCAACTCACGCCATGAGGAGTTAATGAGGTACTTAGGCATAAAAAATATCAAATCCAAAACTCAAATCGTATAGGTTCAACATTTTCGAATCATTTTGTTAACAAAACCAATTTCTAAAACCAAGCAACCTTAAAAAACACTTCTGTACCTAAGGAGGTTTTAATGTTAAAGAATATTAAAACTCAGAGGAAGAAGGGCTAATGAACACATATCAATAAACCAAAGTACTCAACTGGAGATTCTATTAACACTAAACATTACGTGAAGAACTAAGCCTAAAACAGATGAAAAGAGCTTGGTAGTATTCTATGTTCAGGTATCGAAGCAAATTCGGTGTACTGTAAACAAAGAATGATAAATGACCTGAACGCTTAGAAATAAAATAGAATGTCAAGTATTAAGAGATCAGCCTAGGTTACCAAATAGAAGTATCAGGCATCTTTTAGCATACGTGAATTTGTGTGTCATGTATCACTCCACTGTTTCAACAGATAAAAATATCTATTATCTCTTAACATAGATAAACGGACTAGAATGCCATGTGCCATTAGCTAAACATAAATTAACAGTTAAAAACCATTAAAACCACCTGACATGTGGTACCTTTTCAATATGGTGAGCAAAATGATACATCGGTTATCTCTTAACATACGTCAACAAACTGGCATGTCATGAGTCCCTATTAACATAAATGAACAGATAATATCTGGCATGTGGTACCTTCTCAATATGATGAACAAAATGATACATTAGTTATCTCTTAACATACGTCAACAAACTGGCATGTGGTCCCTTCTCGATATGGTGAGCAAAATGATACATTAGTTATCTATTAACATACGTCAACAAACTGACATGTCATGTGTCACTATTAACATAAATGAACAGATACAAATATTTGGTATGTGGTACCAGCTTATTCTGGTGAGCAGCCATATATCAGTCCCTTTGAACACTCTGGGACAGAAGGTACTGCTTTGTGACTGACACATTCACAGTTTATGCATTTAAGTAAAAATATGCACCACAAGAAATGGTTCTTTGAAGTTAATATATAGCTACGTACTAACCATTTCCAAATAGTAATTATATTCTGGTATAAACAGACCTGCAAAGCAGGGGTGTGAGTACCTTGATTTGCCATAATTTAGGAAACTCTTTCTCTTAATATCAGCTTAACGTTTATCTCAAAATCAGTTGTATTTTATAAATAATTCAAAGTTATCTTTTCAAAATTCAGGTTTATCGCCTTCTTTAGAAATCGATGCTGATGTTAACTGATTTTGAAACACATTTTCAGTTTTTTTTTGTTGTTACATGGGTTAAATATACAAAAGCTGAGTTAATAGAATATTTTACTCTCAACTAGAGATAGAAAGATAGGCTTAAATGGCGTATTCTATTATCGAGAAGAGCCCAAGATATTCCATGATATGAATGATGTGATTTTATTCATTTCAGACAGAAAGGAAATGGTATTGTTTTAGTTTAGTTTGGATAGCCCAAGATATACCATGATATGAACGATATGATTTTATTCATTTCAGACAGAAAGGAAATGGTATTGTTTTAGTTTAGTTTGGATAGCCCAAGATATTCCATGATATGAATGATATGATTTTATTCATTTCAGACAGAAAGGAAATGGTATTGTTTTAGTTTAGTTTGGACAGCCCAAGATATTCCATGATATGAATGATATGATTTTATTCATTTCAGACAGAAAGGAAATGGTATTGTTTTAGTTTAGTTTGGACAGCAAAGGGTAAACCAGATATGGCCATATAACAGTGACAACTTATAGTTCTACTTTTCGTCGTAGCTGACAAGTGTGATCGTATCAACTAACCACTAGGGAGAGACACGTGCGGCATAGCAACTCAGCTGTAGCAGGGCACTGATAGAAAAGTCATGTAAGAAGCTCAGAATACCCTAATTTGAACATTGCCAACCAGTATTTCAGAAAGTGAAAACTTCAACCCTCAAGTAATTCACTTGTTCTTATACTTTTCATTACTGGTAGGATTACGTATTATATTAATTAATTAGTATTATATTCTTGCCTGATACATCAATCTGTGTAAAGAACTGGCCCAAACAATTGAGTGAAACTACCCAGAAAACCCCAGCAATAATTAGTGAGATTAATTTCAATAATGACAGTATTTTTATTTACGTCTTTGCATGTGATTCGTATGTTATTAGGAATTATTTTATTTAACAAGGTCATGGACTCACAAGCAATATGGTATATAGATATCCACAAAAATATGTTGCAAAAACAGTTTTTTTTTCCCATATGGATATTTATCGGTAGTTCGAGAGTTAACTTTCTTGATGGTGATTCACTAACTTCGGATCATTCATATATAGTGGCTACAAACTATTAATTATCATTATACTTTAAACTTAAAACAATAACAAAAAAAACAGTAAAAACAGTAACTGATAGCACGTGGAAAAAGAAAACACTTGATACTGTAAACATTGTATAACAACTTTTCCTTTCTAAGGTATCACTGCGTTATTTTTAATTAATAAGAATTTCCTATACATATATGGATATTATGAAATAAAGGCCTTATTCTAACATAAACATTTTATCTGGGTATTTTTATTGAAAACGTGTTCTTCTTGCACGAGAATCTGAAAGGTCTGACGACGTTTCGAATTCGGTATTTATTTGTCGTCTCTTCCTTCGAAAAAGCGAATTTTGACTCTAGGAGATTCTTTATCAGTTGTAGTAGATGTGATGTAAAACACTGTAATAATATAACTTTCCCTACTGATCCGTTGATTATGATACATGTGTTCATGAATTCAGTACACAACCCACCAGTGCTTCAGTGGTAAGTCTAAATACTTATTAGCGCTAAAAACCGGGTTTCGATACTCGTGGTGGGCACAGTACAGAAAGGCTATTGTGTAGCTCTGCGTTAACAACAAACAAATATAGCACAAGCGTTTTGTTAGTAGTAGCTATGTATCGGCTTAGTTGTCCGAATTTTCAGGCTTATCCGTCGTTTACAATCATAATTAAAGGATCAGTGATATTAAAGCTATCCATCTTGTAAAATAATTTAAAATGCCTTCACAATTTTTAATCATGACTTAAGTCTCGAACGAAAAGTTTTACGCTATATAAATCAGGTTACATTGGAACTGAAATCAAAATAGTAAAACATTGTTTTGGGGGACTTCTGTTTTCATTTTGATGATCATGGTAGTAGTTTACAGCAAAATACGTTTTTGGGAGTTATTTTACATCATTCTGAAACACAGCCTGACATACTAATAGCTGATTCGTGAACGGACAGCTATGACTTGAGAGTGTTTACTCATAACAGAAGAACGGATTGTTCCAAATCAATTCATCAAGAAGAAACGTCCAGAAGACAAGCCAGATAATAAACAATTCTATATTGCACAAGTCACTAAAGTACGTTTTGGGCGCGGAAAAAGTAAAAAGAATGCTCCAATTGGGTTCAACTTAGAAAACAAAATATCAATTTTAATTCAAACATTTAGTAATTTATTACATTATAAAAGCAATACTATTTTCTAGTATAATGTGTTGGTTTGTTTGTTTGTAGTTATGCACAAAGCTACACAATGAGCTATCTGTGCTCTGCCCACCACTGATATCGAAACCCGGTTTCTAGCGTTGTAAGTCCGTTGTGCCACTGGAGGGCTGTATAATGTGAAAACTATAAAAAATGGAGAAATGACTTTATCCTTCTTTACTAGTAGTCCCCGTTGGTTTAAAGGTAAGCCCAAGGGCTTATAACGTTAGAAATAGGTTTTCGATACCCGTAGTAAACTGAGAACAGATAGCTCATTATGTAGCTTTGAGTTTTAAAACAAACAAGTATTACTAGTCTCTTCATGTAAAATTGTTATAACAAATTTCAATAACAAAAACTCTTTATTGTTTATTCTGAAGTTCCAAGCGCTACACGTCCGCTTACATATATGAGACATAACAAACCGTTCATTGATGACCGAAACTTTAATGATATAGATAATTCAACCGGTTGAGATTCTAGAATAGATATTGTAACCGAAAAAAATTCGGGACCTTATTAACTCAGAGAAAAATTTGTTCTTTGCTAGACTTCAAACCTACTGCAGGAAATACCAGTTCACTTCTACCGCTAGGGGAACACAAATATCATTAATGTATTTTAATAAATCACGAGCTTTTAACGTAGTGATCAAGTACGAAACTAAACTTTGTGAGACTAGTTTAGCTGTTTTCTATAACTACAGAACGCCTTGGCCCACTCGTTAGTACCAAACTATTGCACTGGTAGTTATCATTTAGTCATTTCATTTCAACCGCCTAAGTGTTTTACTTTAAATCTTTTAAGAAAATTTATTTATATACTAGCTGACGTTCCCGAGGCGAAGAAGAAATAAGGGCCCCCTTGGATAACATAGGGGGTCAAATCCGAACGCTGACACCTCCTCCATGCCACTTTCCGGAATGTTCTAAGGATACAGGCTTGGTTTGATTATAATCGGCCCAGTGGTTCACCAGTTGTATGCAGACACAGTCATTCGTCAAATAACGGACTAGATATAGGTTTAATTGACTACATAGAGAATAAAACAAATTCATACAAATCAACATTTACACGTGTTCTTCCAACTAATATATCAGAAGACTTGTTACATGTTAAAAAGGATAATTGTGATGTAAAGCGATTTCTGCAATTAGATGTTATATAATTAAGCCTATTAACATTATTTAAGCAATTAAGAACCGAGCTTTGTTGTAAAGTCGTTACTCAACTCTGATAACCAAAGATATTTAAGTGGTTGAAAAACATTCGAAATTGCCATCACAATTAATTATTCATTATCATTCAGCAGACTAGCTGGTAATGTGTTTGCGAATTTTTCTTTTCTTCACCAAAACGTGTAATTTCAGTAAAGAAGAAAGAATTCGTGAATGACGTAATAGCCCAATTTATTCTTTGATTCGCTATTACTTTTGCAATAGATTAGTTTCATCGAATAATTAATTAACGCCACATGTTATTTAAACACCTGAAATATTTTAGTTTATCAGTGGTGAGTAAAGGACAATAATCAAAGTCTTAAACTTATTTATATTCCATTACAACATAAGGTCTAAAGCATTTGTTTACTTTACTCTCCCAAACAATACTGACGAGCCGTGAATTCGGCGAAACTAGTCTACTGCAGAGGGTGTAACGAATCAAGGAATAGATTGGACCTCTACGTAATTCACGAATTCCTTATTATTCATTGGAGATCTTAGGAAGCTTCAGCTGAATCGCATAGTTGGCCTAATTGTTAAGCAACTGTTACATTTCAGCCCAAACCAAAACGTAATGAACACCTTTTGCTGCTTCGTTTTACATTCTCTAAAAAACACAAAAAAAAACTTTACCAACAATACTAATTATGGTCTTACGTCTGAAAGTTGGTGAAGCATTTGAAACTAACAAAACTAATATTTATAATAAAAATCGCGTAAACTGCAGATGTCCCCCCACATTTCTCTTAATATGTCCATTTTGGATTTGAAATCAGAGATGTTCAGTAAAAACAGCATTTCAGCTGACACGTTTTGGTATTGAACGAAAGATCTTCTAGGCGTAAGTTGTGGCAGATCGAAGGATAGATCTGAAAAACTATTTTGTATTGTATAACTGGTTTGAAATCAGAAATAAGCATGTTAAGAGAAACGTAAAAGAAAAACATCTGCATTTTGCATGATTTTTATCACACATATTAGGCCTATTTGTTAACAAAAACTAATTGCTGGAAATTATGGTAATGCAGCTTTGTTGTCACTTTCAAAGTATACCAGATTTAAACAGTTCATTTTTATCTAAACAAAGTTATACCTTTCAACGTGAATAAGAGATGATGAGGCCTAACTTTCAGTTTAAAAGCCTGAGTGGAAAGATATATAACTTACAATGCAGAGAGAAAATGTTATCTAGCTATATGTTAAATTGTTTATTTGTTTGTTTTAGAGTAAAGCCACACTGGGTTATCTGTTGTGTTCACCACGTGGAATCGAACCCCAGATTTTAGTATAAAACTTACTGTAAACTTACTGCTGTCCCACCGGAGGACTATGTATGTTAAAACAAAAGAATTTAGAAACTTTTTGACTAAATGTGTGCTGTGATAAAAATGGTCTTTCGTTTAATTTCAACATATTCTTTATGCTTTTGCATAAGATATTTGACAACCTATTGTCAGAAAACTGTTTCATATGTGCCGTATGTGAATAACAACCTACACTGGAGGAAAGGCTGGAAGAATGTGCTTCATATCCTATAACTTTGAATATATAAGATGGTAAAATGTTATTTATATATATAATTGAAATTTAACTAAGTACATAGGTATTATTGTATAGTGCTGTTTCTCTGCGCGCTGTGTCCTTAGTTTGTAAACGGTAATTGTTTAAAACTGAGCTGTTTGTTTCCTACATTTTCTATACTTTCCCTTTACTAACACGTGCCTTGCAGAGAATCCCTTAATTCTTCGTACTAATTAATCACTTCACATTCCCATTGTTAATCCCATTCTCACAGAGCATATGCACATTAACAGATGAGAACTAATTTCCTCTTTCTCTCTCTTTCTACGTCTGTGTTGCTTCCCATGTGCCAGTTTCAATCCATGCCATGATAATGAGAGTTTCTCCCCAAGCTCTCACTTCCACTATCAGTAGAGAGAGATTTAGCCAGCTCCAGCACCAGCTGTGGCCTGGTACCGGACAAATGACCCTTCCACTAGCTACTTAGTGACGTCGGCCTCCAAAGCTGCTTTTGCTACTAGTAGTACAACCGTTTTGTATACTGTATATAGCAGAGCGATCAGGTGATGCCTATTCCATCAATCTTAAATGTTAGACTCACACATATTCAGCAAGAACCACTACATTCACCAGTTTGTGCGAGAGCCGTGCCAACAACAGCATGGTTTTACAATCACTGATCTTATTTTGATTGGGCCAAGCCTCTGGCGCCAAATGGTCAAGGGAAATTCTGACCGTGCCAACACTTGGTCAGAAACTTGCAAAAAACGTAACTGTATACGGCCAGCTGCGAACCATTGTCCATGTCATTAGTTCAGTCTACGTTACACTAATGTCCACATTTGGGCGCTTAGAAAAAATAACAAAACAAACCCGACTAATATTCACCCTTAAACACTCGTTTCCAAAGACAGGTTAATAACGAAGTGCCACGATGTTTCGGATAAAAACTGTCTAGCTAAGCCTACTGTGGAAAATTATTCGATTGGTTAATACTTTCTGTAGTCGTTAAGGAAGATTTCCATCGAGTAGCAACGTATACAACAGTTTAAATGTGTCGTTAACATAAAGGAACTACAAACTCGAAAGTCAGTTTAAGGTCTCTCGAGGTCTAGCCTTTAGCATTAATTGATAAAACGAAGCTGATTAGAATTCTTTGATATTAGTTCTGTGAGTAGACGAAACCCTTAAATTCATTACTACATGTTGCTAAATCTCAAAACCCGTGTTGGGGGAAGCATTACACTTGGAAGTTTACTGAGTAACACGCTTACATTAATAAAAACAAACTAAAGACGAATCCCACGATTGAAAAATCACTCTTAGATTTTCGCAAGTAAAATCAATCGCATAGTGTTTTAGTTCCAACAAAGTACGCTGTTTATGTTGGGAAAAGTTACGAAATCTATGTGTTATTGTGATAGCATTAGTAAAATGTAAGACAGAATACGTATGTTGGCTATAACCCATAGCAGACGAAAATAGATACGGAGTAGTCTCGTGGTGGGACAGCGGCAAGTCTTTGGATTTACATCGCTAAAATCAGGAGTTCGGATTCCGTCAGTGGAGACAGCAGATAGCCCGATGTGACTTTATTATAAGAAAAACACATAGTAACTGAGTAACGTAAACATCTGATTGTTGTCCTTTGGAACTGAGCCGAGAACTCGCAAAAATAAAAGATCCATCTATTTATTTCGTAAAAAAAAAGTCTTAGAATTCTTCTAATGGTAAATGAGGCATTTGATAACATATATTTTTCTTTAAACTTACTTTTAACATATTACTGCCGGGAAACAAGGAGAGCTAGGGGTAGTGTTGGTCAATGAAATTAAGTCTGATTATATTTTTAATATATTATATTTATAAATATGGGTGTAACTGTCCGTGGACTATCGCTGAAATACTTTCAAGATCAAATAACTCAGACTTTGCGCTATTAATTATGTATGTGTATCTTTGTCATAATAATTCAGATTTCAGTCTCTTACTTAATAACTCTTAGACAGCAGTATCTTTATTTCAATAAATTTTATTTTATTTTAAAGTGTTTCTTTGTTTCACTTTTCAATATCGTATGCACACAATGGGCTAAATGACAAAGTCAGAGACTCTAAATGACAAAGTCAGAGACCCTAAATAGCAAAGTCAGAGACCCTAAATGACAAAGTCAGAGACCCTAAATGACAAAGTCAGAGACCCTAATTGGCAAGGACAGAGACAGCTATTATTTAAACAAACTCATCCATAATATTTAACTGAGAAGCAGCTACTTCTAACCGAGTAGAGAGTTGACTGAAAGTGCAATGCGTGTTTGGTAGCGCTATCTTCGAACTCGAGACCCTCAGATTCTCGATACGCCAATCACCAGCTAACACCAGCTATGTATAGAATACATAGTAAAAATTAAAAAAAAGTGTTAACTTTTCACGCACCATCCCCCCCCAAGAAAGTTTAGAACATTTGTAAAGGTCACCCGCTTTGTACGAAGGAATTAGTTTTGCAATTTTCATCCATTTTGTAAATTTACCATAACTCTTATTTATTTACTTATCTTAAAGGTATAACAGTTTTTGTACCGACCAATCCACAAGAACTCCTCCCAAAAGTTGTAGAGTCCCGTCGCAGCACGTTTTTCAGTGCGTAAAGCAGAAATCGTTGCGCTATTCCTTAATCCGAACCGCCATTCACAGGGATGAAATCCGCCAGCATGAACCACTTTTACTTTGTACCTTATTAGTATGACTTATACTGTGACATTTTTGTATTATAATTATTTTTACTCTTAACCCGAGGTTTTAACATTATTTCTATTATTATTCTATGTTTGGGGAGTTTTTCCACTAGCTTTTGCACAGATCTCTCTCTCTCTCTCTCTTTGACTTTCTACCATAATTAAAATATAAGTTGAATACACTGGTTAAAACAATCCAAATTAAACTTGCAGTATCTACCAGTAAAACAGATTTTATATTGTCATAACCAACCGCTTTTTTCTTTCATATCTAGGATTGTGAATCTAAGGAACCATGGTTCGCGTTTTGTTGCCGGAAATTTTAAACATTAATTAATCACTAGTATTTAAATGAAAAGTATTTCAGATATTTGTTTTGATGTAACCAGTGGGAGATGGCTTATCAACATGCCTCCTGGTGGCTCAGCATGTCATCTCAGGAAAGAGTAAAATAATCTTAAACTTGTTTATTGTCAGATATAGAGATTATAAATGCTTCACCAGGTTAACATGGAATAATCAGGTAGTTGTTGTACTGATGATGCCAGGTTAATCTTGGTGAAACGTTGTAACCATTAATATTATGTTCTGTATATCCAACAATAAACAAGTTTTACGTTTTACATAACAGGGTACTTCTTTTAATTATTTATTAAAATAATATCTTAGCTTATGTATTAATTTGTAATTTAGAAACAGCCAAGACACTAAACTTATTTCTCAAACTTACACTAATCATACAGTTTTATTACCAACATTATTTTTTAGAAAGACTTTCAGCATTTTGAAGTAAAGAGAAGCTTATGACAATGAATTATAATCTTTTAGGAAGAGCATTATACAAATTAAATCATTTTAAAAGTTCAACATAATTATTCATATCTGATAAATGAGAATCACAAAAGTTACAGAACAACTAAGACATATGAAAATTAATAAAACGTTTGATATTTAATATACAACCTTAACTATTACAATATCATCAAAGTTATATTGCTGTAATTCTTTCCTAACTGAAGCTACCCTTTAGTGAGTAGATCATCACGTGTTGAGCCAATAAAACCTTCTAAAGACCACGTGATAAAAAAGAATAAAAAAGTAAAGACCTAATTTAAAGAATAAAAAAACAAAACAAGTAGGCCCGTTTTTTCAATTACTACAGAGATTTAAATGTCAATGTCACATTTAATTGCCCCTAGTGGCTTAGCGGGTTTCGATACCAGTGTCCCTTTTCAGTTTTATCATCTGCGTAATCTAAATTATTGTAGTACAGTTTACAAGTTATAATACTTCTATTTAAATGATTTATAATATATAAACTTTAGACTAACAAAATTTTGAATTCATTATTGTGTAAAACTAGAGAAAAAAAATCGCTTTTCAGAGGATTATATCGCCCGGCATGGCCAGGTGGTATAACGCTCGACGCGCAATCTGAGGGTCGCGGGTTCGAATCCCCGTCACACCAAACATGTTCGCCCTTTTAGCTATGGGAGCGTTATAATGTGACGGTCAATCCCACTATTCGTTGGTAAAAGAGTAGCCCAAGAGTTGGCGGTGGGTGGTGATGACTAGCTGCCTTCCCTCTAGTCTTACACTGATAAATTAGAGACGGCTAGCGCAGATACTCCTCGTGTAGCTTTGCGCGAAATTCAAAACAAACCAAAGGATTATATAACTATAGTTATTTGATGCAATAATTTTGACAGGAAGCCATATTTATCCAATAAACTCTATTTCTTTAAAATACAATAAATTATATTGATTGCATATGAACTACACTTTTTACACACTTTAATCATCAATTCCTTAACCATTTTAAAGTAATTCTACAGTTACTTTCAAACATACACCTTTCATATATATATTCAACATCTTAGTTGTGGTTTGCATATATTTGAAAAAGACAAACACAAAAACACGATAAAAAGGGGTTTCGACGGATTGAGTAAAATAGTATTTCTTAGAGTGTTGTTACTAATCCTCCATTTGACAATTGATGGGTTCTTGATGTCACATTGAGTGTCATCTTTGATCACGTGATATATTTATTGCGTTTTGCTGCTTCTAGCAATGTTGAATATATCATAACGTATATTCCTGCTTTTAGCTAGTTTTGAAGGTGTTTCACCTTACTCTCGATAACAGGCTAGTGTTAGACATAACATAAACCAGCCCTGACGTTTCAACCAGAATCTTGAAATAACGTAGCGAAAGCAAATGCCAAATGTAGGAATTCGTATCCCATTAAATGTTAGCGTTCATGTAATAGACGATTTGATTTAAGGTCTCCTATTTGATGAACTAAAAATTTCTTTAAATATATTTCAAACAATAGAACAACTTTTCTTGTTAAGATTGACCTAATAGGCATCAGTTCTTTCTTAAGAACTCATAGGAGAGAGCGCACAGCTATCACAAAATTTTGATTGTAAAGTTTCTAAGTAATTTTGTTCTAATCTTCTTCAAGTCCTTTTTATATACTCGTCCGTATATTTTGTCCTGTGTAATTTAACTTTAATAAACAGAACCACACATCTAATTTTTTATAAGAAGGTCTTGAAATATATATCTATCTACAGGCTGAAAAAAAAGTAATTTTTCTTCGCACACATTTGCTCGTTTTTAATAACGTAAAATAAATAAGTCCTAAAATGCTAAATCAGTTTGGCAATTCTATTTGCTCGTGAGTTTCTCTTGTCATGTATCAACGCTACCGATTAACTGTAAAGTGTCTTCCTGCTACAAATATTAAATGCACTCCCAGCTCGCGCCCCAAAAACTGGAACGGTGGTTAAATATAAAGATTCTTTTTCGACAGATTATAAGACGAAAAAACTGATGATTGGAAGAGGAAATTTAGTTTTGGTTCTTCCTCGTGTTATTTATATTCAGTTCAGTAAAAGAGAACATTTTTTCTCATCAGCATCATTCGTATCTATTTTTTTGATAAGTAATGCTACTTATATCTCATCCTTTAAATTAAAACTGCTTTGTGAAGATAAAATCATTTTTGTTACTGATTTAGACTTTAAATTCGTTACTTCTGACAATATAGTAACCTTCCTTGTTTCCATTAATGTGATTTAAATATCGTTTTTTAATTTAGTGCCTTTGAAAGTAAACAGTATGTGTAATTTTAATCCTGAAATAAATAATCTTACACGCACCCTGTCTGCTGTTTCTTCAATATGATATTGTTAAAGAAACAGTTATTGACTCAAGTGCTAAAAACTAATGTTGTTTAAATAAAGTAGCACAACTAAGTATACATTTGAGATCTTCGTTAATAGTATTCATTTTATATTCATGTGCTACAAATTAGTATGACCATAAACCAGTATCTATTTTCTATTGTTGTGCTACATGTTGCTAGTGTGACTTTAAACAAATTTTTTCTTTAGTTGTGCTACGTATTGCTAGTATGACTATAAACCATTATCTATTTTTAATTATTGTGCCTGCTACATATTGTTAGCATGACAATAAACCATTATCTATATTTTATTGTTGTGCTACATATTGCTAGTATGACTATAAACCATTATCTATTTTTAATTGTTGTGCCTGCTACATATTGTTAGCATGACAATAAACCATTATCTATATTTTATTGTTGTGCTACATATTGCTAGTATGACTATAAACCATTATCTATTTTTAATTGTTGTGCCTGCTACATATTGTTAGCATGACAATAAACCATTATCTATATTTTATTGTTGTGCTACATATTGCTAGTATGACTATAAACCATTATCTATTTTTAATTGTTGTGCTACATATT